>NC_043717.1:60562687-60587355 GCF_006229205.1 Suricata suricatta | reverse complement strand
TCAACTCTGACTGTATATTATATATACCTGGGAGTTTAAAAATAATTTTCCATACTAGTGACTCAGAGAGATTTATATTTTACTGACCTGGTGGGGGCTCGGGTATTATCACCTAGATGATTATGGTATATAGCCAAGAGTAAAGAACCATAGCTCTGGGCCAAAGTAAAACAAGAAATGGTGATATAGTCCTCATTATCCAACAACAAGAAGAAGCATATCAATTTTAAGAAGTTAGCAATTAGCTTTAACATAAATTTTCTGTCAATTTTAATGTTTTTCTTCATGTTTCATTTTGTGGCTATTTTAAGATATGAATGGGGTATTGGAAGTATTTGAGCTGTTTTGTATATTCTATAGTTTTGAGAAACATGCTTTCCCATAAGTGTGAAAACAAAATATAAGTGTTCTAGATGATTTTGGTACTACTTGGCCTTATAATATGTAGGTTAAATGATCTGTGTACCTTACCAGCTAAGTAAGGAGATAGAGACTCTGTTTTCAATAAAATATTTTAGTACAGGGGCACTTGGATGGTTCAGTTGGTTAAGCATCCAACTTTGGCTTAGGTCATGATCTCACAGTCTGTGGGTTCAAGCCCTGCATCGGGCTTTGTGCTGACAGCTCAGAGCCTGGAGCCTGCTTCAGATTCTGTGTTTCCCTCTCTATCTCTGCCACTGCCCTGCTCACTCTCTGTCTTTCTCTCAAAATAAAATGAATATATAAAAATTAAAAATAAAACTATCCCAGTACATCTCTAACAAAAATTTCAAAGGCCATAGATAATTATTCTTACTATAGGACCTATCTTCCTCTTGTTTAAAGTGATTGGGGACACACTTTAAGAGGGAATATAATAATTCTAACACCAATGCAAAATTTTTAACTAAAAGACATTGGAATCTATTCCATTTTAAATGTTTCTACACTTAAGGGAGGAAGATATGACATTTATTGAGCATATATTATCTCTTCAGTTTTATTCACTCTTCAAATGAGCTTGGTAAGAAAAAGGTGAGTCTTTTTTAACAGAGGAGAAAAAGACATACAAATTAGTGGGAGGCATATTTGGAATTTGAACCTAGATCATTTTAATAATTTTATGCTGTTTTCTCCATACATTGTTGCCTCCCATAAGGACAATATTAAAGATAAGGAGAGGATATAGACAAGTTGTTGGTAACCATATTAGATCAGTAAATCAGATCTGCCGATTTAATAGCCAATCTACTCAAAATAAAGGTCAACAAAGTTTTTCCGAGACATAGACATTTTTATATAGGACCTAGAATATCTAAAACGTTTTTATATAGGACCTAGAATATCTAAAACAATTTTGAAAAAGAAGACTAAAATGCAAGGACTAATTCTATTGTGATTATTACAACAAATAATTAAGACAGTGTTGTATTGATGGAAGAATAGATACATAGATTAATGGATCAAAATAGGGAACCCAGAAATAGATCCACACAAATACGCTTAACTTAATCTGAGAAAAGTGCAAAAGCAAATAAAGGTCTTCAGTTTCTTCATATATAAGATACAAACTAATGTGTTTCTTATTATTTTGAAAACTAAAACAATTGCTCTTTGCATATAGTGTTTGACAAGATTAATAAAGTCCTGTTGTTTTAACAAAATGACTCTGAAATCCAAGTGTTTTAAGCAAAGTACTTTTTTACCCTGATAGATAATTCAATGGACAGTTTAAACTCATTTCACATTTCCCAAGGTAGTTTCTTAATGAAATTATATGGATTTCATATTTCTAAGAGGTTACTACAGGAAAAAGAATTACTACCAAAGAACACCATATTATATATGTATGACATGTATACACATGAATTCATCTACACATCTATATGTACATATCCTTTGAAAGTACCCTTTCTAATGCATGTGTTGTAGTTCATATGAGACTGGCCATATGGACAGTGCCTTGGCATTATGAATACCATTAAAACCCATTAAAGTCATTAGCTCTGATTTCAACCAAGCAGGGTAAACATCCCTGCCTGAATAGTGACCAGGGAAGCCGTTTTTTTGTTTTTTTTTTGTCACTGAACCAACTTCTAAAAACTCAGATGTTCCAAAAATACCTTCTAATGTGTATATAATATTGATATATTTAATTCAAATAATAATCTATCATTTGCAGAACTACTAGTAATTTTTATTTTTTACTATTTTTAATATTTTATTTATTTTGAGAGAGAGGCAGAGCATGAGTTGAGGAGGGGCAGAGAGAGAGGGAGAACAGAATCTGAAGCAGGATCCAGGCTCTGATCTGTCAGTACACAGCCCATTGCGGGGGTCAAACTCATTAACTGTGAGATCATGACATGAGCTGAAGTCCAACGCTTAACCACTGAACCACCCAGATGCCCCACTACTAGTCCTTTTTAAAGCATGATGGTAATGAGATTGGATTTAATTGCTTCTAAATATTATTTTTCACGCATTTATTCAGTAGATTATTTTATTTTTTCACTTTTTTATTGTCAAGTTAATTGACAGTTACTAGAGAGGATGGGGCAACGGGTAAAATAAGTGATGGGGAATGAGGAGTACATTTGTCCTGTGAGGACTGTGTGATGTATGCAATTTTGAATCACTGTATCAAACACTTGAAACTAATATAACATTGCGTTAACTACACTGTAATTAAATTTAAAAAAGAGAATATGATTCATGAAGTTAAGTTTCTACTAATTTTACTGACAAAATTTGGGATTAAGAATTTAACTCAGAAAAAAATAACCCTTTGAAATAATTTCCATCAATATATCAAGAATTTATAAGATATTTTTGAAATTCATATGAATGACGAAGCTAAGAATTTGTTTATTTATAGTTTATTGTCAAGTTGGTTTCCATATTACACCCAGTGCTCTTCCCCACAAGGCCCTCCTCCATGACAATCACTCTGCTTCCACTTTCCCCCTCCCCCTTTAGCCCTCAGTTTGTTTTCAGTATTTAAGAGTCTTTCATGATTTGCCTCCCTCTCTCTAACGAACTCTTTCCCCCCCACTTCCCCTTCCCATGGTCCTCTGTTAAGTTTCTCCTGTTAGACCTATGAGTGAAAACATATCATATCTGTCCTTCTCGCCTGACATAGCATGACACCTTCGAGGTCCATCCACTATACTAACAAATGCCAGATTTCATTCTTTCTCATTGCTGTGTAGTATTCCATTGTATATATCAATCACATCTTCTTGATCCATTCATCAGGTGATGGACATTTTGGCTTTTTCCATGATTTGGCTATTGTTGAAAGTACCACTATGGACATTGGGATACATGTGCCCCTGTGCACTTCCCTATCCCTTGAGTAAAGCCCCAGCAGTGGTATTACTGAGTCATAGGGGAGTTCTATTGATAGTTTTTTGAGGAACCTCCACACTGTTTTCTAGAGTGGTTGTACCAGTTTACATTCCCACCAACAGTGTAGGATGGTGCCCGTTTCTCCATATCCTTGCCAGCATCTATAGTCTCTTGATTTGTTCATTTTAGCGACTCTGACCAGCATGGGGTGGTATCTCTGTGTGGTTTTGATTTGTATTTCCCTGATGATGAGTGACGCTGAGCATCATTTCATGTGTCTGTTGGCCATCTGGAGGTCCTCTTTGGAGAAGTGTCTGTTCAGGACTTCTGCCCATTTCTTCACTGGATTATTCGTTTTTTGGGTGTGGAGTTTGGTGAATTCCTTGTAGATTTTGGATACTTGCCTTTTATCTGATATGTCATTTGCAACTATCTGTTCCCATTCCATCGATTGCCTATTAGTTTTTTTGATTGTTTCCTTTGTAGTGCAGAAGCTTTTTATCCTGATGAGGTCTCAATTATATATATATATATAAATGATATGCTGTTAATTTATTAGAAGTTTGGATAGTGTGTTACCTTATAAAATACAACAACATAAAGACAATATAAATTTTTGAGTGACCACACCATTGGCATTATTATATTAAAATAAAGCAACCTCTAATTTCAGGAAATCAGTACATGAATAATTATTTTGACCATACAAAGAATGTATATTTCTCAATGCTGTTATGTATTTCTATCATATTACCCTACTCCATAATTAAACATAGAGAATGTTATATTTTAATTATATTTAAGACATAGAAGTTAGCATCATGGTAGGATAATTTATGAATGATACTACCTTATATGATTTTAATGCTTTGTATTCCCATTGTGCATATATCTGTATTGTTTATAAACTTCTTAAAACAAATCTTATAAAGGGCCATAATTATCCAGTGTAGATTTTAAGTTTCTTTTAATTTAAACTAATTTTTCTAGAGGTTAAGCAACTTGGCACACACCACATAGTTCATTTTTGCTCTTGATACCCTTGCCTTTGGGGATGTGTCCAGGAGGAGGTTGCTGCAGTTGAGGTCAAGGAGGCTGTTTCCTGCTTTCTCCCCTAAGGTTTTGGTGGTTTTCTTTCTCACATTCAGGGCCTTCATCCATTTTGAGTTTATTTTTGTGTATGGTGTAAGAAAGTGGTTTAGTTTCATTCTTCTGCATGTTGCTGTCCAGTTCTCCCAGCACCACCTGCTAAAGAGACTGTCTTTATTAGATTGGACACTCTTTCCTGCTTTGTCAAAGATTAATTCACCATACATTTGTAGGCCCAGTTCTGGGTCCTCTATCTATTCCATTGTTCTATGTGCCTGTTTTTGTACCAATACCATTCTGTCTTGATGATGACAGCTTTGTAGTAGAGGCTAAAGTCTGGGATTGTGATAACTCTCGTTTTGGTTTTCTTCTTCAATATTACTTTGGCTATTCGGATTTTTTTTTTTTGTGGTTTCATATGAATTTTAGGATAGTTTGTTCTTGTTTTGAGAAGAATGCTGGTGCAATTTTGATTGGGATTACATTAAATGTGTAGATTGCTTTGTGTAATAATGAATTTCAAAAATGTTATTCTTCCAAAGCATGGAAATGGAATGTTTTTTCATTTCATTGTCTTCTTCAATTCCTTTAATAAGTTTTCTATAGTTTTCTTTTTTTCTTTTTTTAATTGTTGTTTATTTATTTATGAGAGACAGAGAGAGACAATGCGAGCAGAGGAAGGTCAGAGAAAGGGAGACACAGAATCCAAAGCAGGCTCCAGGCTCTGAGCTAGCCATCAGCACAGAGCCCGACGCGGGGCTCGAGCCCACAAACCATGAGATTATGACCTGACCTGAAGCTGATGCTTAATCAACTGAGCCACCCAGGCGCCCCTATAGTTTTCATCATAAAAGTCTTTTACTTCTTTGGTTAGAGTTATTCCTATGTATTTTATTGATTTGCATGCAATTGTGAATGGGATCAGTTTCTTGGTTTCTCTTTCCCTTGCTTCATTATTGGTGTATAAAAATGGAACCAATTTCTTTACATTAATTTTGTCCCCTGCAACTGTACTGAATTTATGGATCAGTTCTAAAAGGCTTCTGGTGTACTCAATCAGGTTTTCCACATATAGTTTCATGTCATCTGTGAAAAGTGAAAGTTTGACTTCTTTTCCAATTCAGATGTTTTTTATTTCCTTTTGTTGTTTGATTGCTGATGCTAGGACTTCCAGCACTATGTTAAACAACAGTGGTGGAGTGGACATCCTTATCATGTTCCTGATCTCAGGGGGAAATCTCTCAGTTTTTACTCATTGAGGACGATATTATGTGTGGACTTTTCATAAATGGCTTTTATGATGTTTAAGTAAGTTTCTTCTACCCCAACTTTCTCGAGGGTTTTTATTAAGAAATGATGCTGTATTTTGTCAAATGCTTTTCGTGCATCTATTGACAGGCCTTTATGGTTTTTATGTTTTCTTTTGCTAATATGATGAATCAAATTGATGGATTTGTGAATATTGAACCAGCCCTGTTAGCCAGGAATGAACCCCACTTGATCATGATGGATAATTATTTTTATATATTGTTGAATTCGATTTGCTAGTATCTTGTTGAATATTTTTGCATCTGTATTCATTAAGGATATTGGTCTGTAGTTTTCTTTTTTTGCTGGGTTTCTGGTCTGGGAATCAAAGTGAGTTGGCTTGGTAGAAAGAGTTCAGAAGTTTTCCTTCTATTTCTAATTTTTGGAATAGCTTGAGAAGGGTAGGTATTAACTCTGCTTTAAGTGTCTGGTAGAATTCGCCTGGGAAGCCATCTTGCCCTGGGCTCTTATTTGTTGGGAGATTTCTGATAACTGATTCAATTTATTCACTGGTTATGAGTCTGTTCAGATTTTTGATCTGTTCCTGTTTGAATTTTGGTAGTGCATGTGTTTGTCCATTTCTTGTAGATTTTCCAGTTTGTTGGCATATAGTTTTTCTTAGTAGTCTCTGATGATTGTTTGTATATCTAAGGGATTGGTTGAAATAGATCAATTTTCATTTATCATTTTGTCTACTTGAGTGTTCTTTCTTTTCTTTCTGATGAGCCCAGCTAGAGGTTTATCCATTTTGTTTATTTTTTAAAAAACCAATTTTTTCATTGATCTGTTCACCTATGTTTTTGGATTCTGTGTTGTTTATTTCTGTCCTGATGCTTAGTATTTCTCTTCTTCTGCTGGATTTGTGGTGCTTTTGCTGCTCCCCTTCTAGTTCCTATAGGTGCTCTGTTAGATTTTGAGTTTAGGCTTTTTCTAGTTTGTTGAAATAGGCCTTCATTGCCATATACTTTCCTCTAGGACCACCTTTGCTGCATCCCAGAGAGACTGGATCTTTGTATTTTCATTTTCATTTGTTTCCATATACTTTTTAATTTCTCCTATAATTGCCTGATTGGCCTAATCATTCTTTAGTAGGGTCATTTCTAACATCCATATTTTTGGAGTTTTTCCAGACTTTGTCCTGTGATTGATTTCAAGTTTCATAGCATTGTGATCTGAAAGCTTGCATGGTACGATCTCAGTTCATTTATATTTATGGAGGGCTGCTTTATGACCCAGTATGTGATCTATTTTGGAAAATGTGCCATGCATATTCAAGAAGAAAGCGAATTCCCTAGCTTTAGGATGCAGAGTTCTAAGTATATCTGTCAATTCCATCTATTCCACTGTGTTGTTCAGGTCCATATTTTCTTTAGTGATATTCTGTCTGGTTGATGTATCAATTGCTGGAAGTGGAGTATTAGAATACCCTGCCATTAGCACATTCTTATCAATATGATGTTTCCTTTTGTGATTGTTTTATGTGCTCCTGAATTCAGCTCGTGGATGTTTATAATTGTTAGCTCTTCCTGCTGGAGCGACCCTGTAATTGTTATGTAGTGCCCTTTTTCATCTATTGTTACTGCCTTTACTTTAATGTCCAATTTGTCTCATATAAGTATGGCTACTCCAGCTTTATTTTGACTTCCAATAGCCTGGAAGGTATTTCTCCATCCCATCACTTTCCATCTGAAGGTGTCCTCAGGTCTAAAATGAGACTCTTGGATACAACAAATGTATTTTGTTTTTTTATACATCCTACTACCCCGTGTTGTTTGATTGAAGCATTCAGTCCATTTACATTCAGTGTTATTATTGAAAAATGTGAGTTTGGATTCATTGTATTCTCCATAGAATGTAGTGGTATTTCTGGCACCTTGTATTCCTTGCAACATTTTCCTCATAGAGTCCCTCTTAGGATTTCTTGTAGGGTTGGTTTGGCGGTGATAAATTCTCCCAATTTTGTTTTTTTTTTAGGAAAACTTTTATCTCTCTTTTCATTTTGAATGACAAACTCACTGGATAAATCTTGGCTGCACATATTTTCTGTTCATCGCATTGAAGATTTTCTGCCATTCCTTTCTGGCCTGCCAAGTTTTGTTAGATAGGTCTGTAACCACTGTAATAGGTTTCCCTTTGTATGTTAGGGCCCTTTTATCCCTAGATGCTTTCAGAATTCTCTATATTTTGCCAATTTCACTATGATATGTCGTGCCAAAGGTTGATTCAAGTTATGTCTTAGGAGATTTCTCTGTGTCTCTTGGATTTCAATGTCTATTTCCTTCCCCAAATTGGGGAAGTTCCAGATATAATTTGTTCAAGCATCCCTTCAGGGCCTTTTTCTCTTTCTTCTTCAGGGTCAGGAATTCCTATGATACAGATACTGTCCCATTTGATTGTATCACTCAGGTATCAAATTCTCCTTTTGTGCTCCTATATCAATTCCTCTCTTTTTCTCTGCTTCCTCTTTGGTGTAACTGTGTCTTCTAATTCACTTATTCTCCTCTCTGCCTCTTCAATCCGTGCAGTTGCCACCTTCATTTTATTATGCACCTCATTTATAGCCTTTTTTTTTTTAACTCATCACAGCTATTTTGAAGGTCCCTAGTCTTTGTATCATTAGTTTCTTTTACCTTTTTTTTAAAGCTGGGGTTAATTTTATGACAATTGTTCTATATACTTGTTCAGTGTTGTTGCTTATGTCTGTTTTGAGCAGTTTTGTGCCTGTGACTTCTTCCTGGAATTTCTTTTGAGGAGAGTTCTTTTCTTTCATCATTTTGGCTAGCTCTCTGTCTCTTGTCAGTTTTAAAAGCTCTTTCTGCACTGTGCACCTCTTAGTATTGTTCTATTATAGGAGGCTCATTGACTGTCCAAGGCCTGTCATTTCAGGAAGTGTTCTTTTGATGGTGTTTCTTGGTTTCTTTTGTTCTGCCTTTGATTATTTTATTTCCATACTCAGTGATATTTGGGACTCTCCACAATGTGTACTTTGGATTGTTTCTTGAGGTAGCCCTGTCTTGATGTGGCCCTTTTAGTGTTGTTGTGAAGAAGTTCTTTTGCTGGTTTGCAGGACTTTAAATTTTTTTTCTTAATATTTATTTATTATTGAGACAGAGAAAAATAGAGCATGAATTGGGGATGTCCAGAGAGAAAGTGAAACACAGAATCCAAAGCAGGCTCTAGGTTCTGAGCTATGAGCACAGAGCCCGACTTGGGGCTTGAACCCACAAACCAGGAGACCATGACCTGAGCAGAGTTCGGACGCTTAACTGACTGCACCACGCAGGCGGGGCCCTGCAGGACTTTTTCAGATGGTATCTGTCATGTGTAACTGCAGATTCCTTATGGCCATAGGAGGAGGTGAATTCAGGATATTCCTATGCTGCCTTGCTGCCCCAGTTCACTGGTTGATCAAGAAATGAATTGACTCATGGGCAGCCGGTCTGCAGAGTTACAAAGGAGGAGGTTCCCAGGAGGGGCAGGCAGCCGGCCTACTCTCTCCAGGCCACCACTTGCCCTGTGCCTCCACGTGCTCACCAACCAGAAACTCCAAGATATGTATATTTTAAATGATTTTGAAAGAGCTGAATTTTTGTTAGCTGTTAAAATTTAAAATTGAGAGAATTGATAAGAAAAATGACTCACTGGAAATACTTTATGATTAAGTTTTAAAGTGTAGTTTAAGTTAGAAAATATAATCTAAGTATACCTATCACAGTTATTTATTATTGAAGTTACTTTTTACATTTAGTTCATTCAGATTACAAATTCAATCATTTCATTCCAGAAATATCTCCGGACTCTCTTTTTATGCTTTATCAACCTATCTATTTTATATCAGAACCTTATAACTGTTTTTGTATGGCTGAGATAGAGGGACAATAACTTGGATTTGGTACACTCTTGCCCATCATGAGACTCTTTAAAAGACAACTCTTTAAGATCAATTTGAAACAGAATTTTCCTTTCTTTATCTGATATTTTTTTTATTGGAGAGAGAGAGAGAGAATCCAAAGCAGGTTCAAGCTCTAAGCTGTCAGTGCAGAGTCCTATGTGTGGCTGAACTCATGAATTGTGAGATCATAACCTGAGATGAACTTGTATACTTAAAGTACTGAACCACCTAGGTGCTCCCAGAATTGTCTTTTCTTAAAATTGCTCTGATGCAGTGACAGTGATGAGGTGGGTGTTTCAAAGGACTAACCTATTGGAATAAAAACAACAGGAATATTGTAATTAGAAAGCCAAAAAAGATCCAACAAACCAATTTAAGTGAGCATTCTAGGTGCTATCAAATTTTTCATAGTGTGTTGACTATAAAATTCAATCTAAAATACTAAAATGGTAGTCTATTGGGGAAATGGCCATAACTTTTTGTGGCCATAACTCTTAATAAAACTTTGAAAATATTTGATGGTTTTAATCTCAGGATGTAAATGAAACCTTCCATGTAGAATTGAAACAAAAAGACCTTTATTCTTGGAAATGTCCAACTAAAAAAAGACTTAGTGAAATTGATAATGTATATTATAGTAAAAATATACATACATACACTTCACTTCTGTTCAATTTGTGATTCTTTTTTTTTTCCATAATATTTTATTGTCAAATTGTTTTCCATACAACACCCAGTGCTCTTCCCCTCACGGAAGGTGTATTTTCACGAGTATGTATATACCAGTATGGTTTGGAAGATTATTTCCAAGTTGACCAACATGATTCCATTATTATTTTAATTTAAGTGTTTATTTATTTTAAAAACTTAATGTTTTAAAATTAATTTTTGAAAAAGAAAGAGAGACAGTGAGTGGGGGAGGGACAGAGAGAGAGATATCTTAAGCAAGCTCTGAGCTGTTGGCATAGAGCCTGATGTGGGGCTTGAACTCAGGAACCACAAGATCGTGACCTGAAGTCAGATGCTTAACTGACTGAGCCACACAGGCACCACAATGTTTATTTATTTTTGAGAGAGAGAGACAGAGCATGAGGAGGAGATAAGAAAGAAGAAACAGGTCCCAAGCAGGCTCTAGGCTCTGAGCTGTCAACACAGACCCTGACATAGGGCTCAAATTCAATGAACCATGAAATCATGACCTGAGCAGAGGTTGGACGTTTAACCGACTGAGCCACCCAGCTGTCCCAATTCCATCATTATTTTCAAAGTAATCTTCCCACACTCAGTTGGATAACATGTTGAAATTAAAACTGTTAAATCAGTACTAAATGGTGATGTAATAGTAAGTTTTGATTCACAGATCTATTATTTTGTATATAAGTAGCATCATTCACTTTTGGTGAATTATTGAAGTGTTTCATATACATTTTGTGTTTTCTTTTTGGCAGGAAAACATTCGCACATCAGACATTTATTGAGCACATGTCAGATACTACCAGTTTTAAGAACATCATATTAATCTTTATAACAACTCAAATTGCTTATTTTACAGGTGAAAAAATTGAGACTTAGAAAGTTTAAGAAACTTTCTCAAGGCAGTAAAAATGGGGTTTTAGAATTGTAATCTAGATTTGCTTGACATTAAAACACTGCTGTTTTCATGATAGTACTAGTATACCTTTCTCATGAATAAAGTGCAGTATCTGTCATCAAAAAGTTTAAGTCTAGATGCATATGGCAAAATTTTATCTGACGTTGTGGAATTATTGTTTTATTATTATTTTTATAGTATTTAAATGTTCATTTAGCATTTTAGCCATTTTAAGTGTACAGTTCAGTAGTGTTAAGTATCTTTACATTGTTGTACAATGAATCTTCAGAGCTCTTCATTTTGCAAGACTGAAACCCTTTAATCATTAAACAATTACTCCCTATTTTTCCCTCTTCCCAGCCCCAAGAAAACACCATTCTCATTTCTGTCTCTTTGAATCTGACTACTCTAGATTTCTCATATAAATGGAAGTATGCAGTGTTGGCCTTTTTGTGACTGATGAATTTCACTTAGCATAACATCTTTCAGATTCATCCATGTTGTAGCATGTGTGAGAATTTGCTTCTTTTAAGGGTGAATAATAACTCCATTGTATCCATATACCATGTTTTGTGTATTCATTCAACTGTTGATAGACACTTGGGTTGCTTACACCTTTTGGTTATTATGAATAGTTTTGCCTTAAACATGCTATACAAATATCTCTGAGATCCTGCTTTCAGTTTTTTGGATATATAGCTGGAAGTGGGGTTGCTTGATATTATGGTCATTTTATTTTTAATTTTTTCTAGGAATTGCTATACTGGTTTTCATGGCTGTTGTACTCTCTTACATTGCGACCAACAGTGCTTCAAAGTTTCCAATTTCTCCACATTCTCACCTGTGGTGGGATTATTTTGCAAAGGCTAATCAATCACACTTTGGATATGTTCTGGGCTCATTGCATTTGTTAATAAAATTTTTAATTGTTTGAGAGAGAGAGAGAGAGGATGAGAATGAGTTGGTGAGGGGCAGAGAGAAAGGGAGACAGAATTTGAAGCAAGCTCCAAACTCTGACCTATGAGCACAGAGCCTGATGTGGGGCTGAACCCATGAACCGTGAGATCATGACCTGAGCTGAAGTCGGATCTTGACCAACTGAACCACCCAGGGCCCCCTGGGCTCATTGCATTTTAATTTGGCAATTTCTTCATACCAACAAAGCTGCACTGTTGATAATTTATGTTCAAAGGGATAGCTCCTAATACACAGAAATAGCCGTAATTGGTAAAGGAATATGAAATTATGTTCATTATACTGTGCTTATTAAGTTGGTAATAAATTTCTGAAACAAGATTAGAGGACAAAAATTTAACTGTTCAATTTTAAGTTAATTAAAACCAAAATTAATTAGGTAGCCCTGTTGGTCATATTTTGCTTAACAAAAATTTGGCTCTACTTGATTATTTTTCCTAGGTCATTTAAATGCATGTAATTTACAGTTTCATGCCTACCAAATGAGAACAAAGACATGACTTTAATAATATAATCTAGAAGTATTAAATAGTAAAATTTTTCTTGAGAATATTTTAGGGGAGAATTCGAAATTATATACACTTTTTGTCCAGTAGTAATATTGAATCTATTAAATATGCATTGTTGCATAACAAATCCCCATGTACTTTGTCGATTAAACCAAGACACATTTATTATTTTACAGTTGATATGGGCCAGATGTCCAGGCATTGCTTACTCGGTTTTCTCCTTATGGCGTACTACATAGCTGTAATGAAGTTTTCAGTTGTCCTACATTGTTATCTGGAGGCCTGATTGGAGAAGAACCTACTTCTAAACTCCCTCAGATTATTGGCAGAATCTCTTTCTTTGCAATTGTAGGCTTGAGGACCTTGGCTTCTTCCTAGTTGTTAACTGGAGGCTGCTCTCAGCTCCTAGAGTCTGCTATTCTTGCTGGGTTTTCTCAACATGACCACTTCAATAAAGCCAGGAAAGAAAGTCTCTAGCGTCTTAGGTAACACAACACAGAACTGAAATCTCATCAATTTTGCCATATTTTGTTGATTGGAAGTAAGACAGATCCTGTCCACTCTCAAGAGGCTACCGATTATACAAGGGATGAACACCAAGAGGCATGGATAATGTGGGCCCATTGTAAAATCTGTCTGCTACATTGATCAGTTTGGAGGTTGTTTTTTAATTATGTCATGGGATTAATTCAATATACAGACGTAATTTTATTCTCGGCAGGAATGGACCACCTCTAAGTTTAGATCTAATATGCTAGAATTATTTAAATGAAGTGAAAAATTGAAGAACTCTTGTTGCTAAATCTGTCAGTGGTTAATCTACAAAAGTGAAGCATATTTGAAAATGAAAATTGTCTTTAGATTTGAGCTTCTTAAGTTTTTACCACTGGGTACCATATAAATATAATGCTTTTGTTTATGATGTGGAATTTGTGAATCCTAGAGACTACTTGAAAGTTTATAATAGTATCAAATTTGTTTTAAAGACTATTGTCCTGTGTATGTTTTGTTAAACATTTACATCACTTATACTTCTTCTCACCTTGTATCTTGTTCTTCCTTGTTTATCTCTCTACTTTCTTCTTCACTATATTGTTGAACACCCAGACATGAGATTTCTTAATTAGTTCTGAATTTAACATTCTGGGATAGGTGTATACTTAATAGGATTATCATGGCCAGATAACATTTCTTTTACAGAACTATATGTACTTATATGTGCATTTTTCCACACCGCCTCCAATTCTAAGGATTTGAAGGGAAAAATACTTTTTATTCTCAGTTTAGTTTTCCATAATGAAATGCTTTTGTTGTTAGTTGTATGAAATGACTGGTTTGAGATGACCCATGTGGTTTTCTGAAATCAGGTGAGTACTGCAACTCAGTTTAGTATTACTGTTTTCCCAGAATCTTTCTTTCCCAGTCTTTTAAAGTGATTTATTTAATTATTTTTTGAGAAAATAAAAGTAATTTTAAAGAATTCTTCACAATTACTTTAATTTTTTTACATTTATTTATTTTTACAGAGTCCAACACGCAAGATCATGACCTGAGCCGAAGTCTGACACTCAACCAAATGAGCCACCCAGGCTCCCACAATTACTTTTATATGAGAGTCTGTTTACTTGAGTTTTGGAGTATCTGAATAAGTTATTTCTCAGCTTTCCAGAATCTTCTATAGAAAATGGTTTCTTCTCTATTTCATCCTTAGTTGGTGGAAACAGCATGTTTACGTATCTTTTAAAAAATAAATTTTACTTTTGAAATAAAGTTTTCTTGTCACAGAGGATTCTGGAAATATTTTCATTTTCATACAGATGAAAATGACTTAAATTTCAGTAATTAATAAATGC
Source organism: Suricata suricatta (assembly GCF_006229205.1). Lineage (NCBI taxonomy): Eukaryota > Metazoa > Chordata > Mammalia > Carnivora > Herpestidae > Suricata > Suricata suricatta. The sequence goes on along the minus strand of NC_043717.1, from coordinate 60,572,808 downwards.
TGTAGTCTTCTATAGGAATAAATATTCTTATGTTGAAAATCTGGTACCCTAAAGGAGGACCATTGGGAGGGGAAGGGGGAAAGAGAGTTGGGGAGAGAGAGGGAAACAAAACCTGAGAGACTATTGAATACTGAAAACTGAAAACTGAGGGTTGAAGGGGAGGGGTATGGGGAAGGAAGGTGGTGGTAATGGAGGAGGGCACTTGTTGGGAAGAGCACTGGGTGTTATATGGAAACCAATTTGACAATAAACTACTTAAAAATTAAAAAAATAAAGATGAAAGAAAAAAAAGAAAATCTGATACTTTGTTAAAGGTAGATGAGGCGAGAGTAATGGAGTGTTCTGGTTTTAAAAAATATAACTGTAGAGTGAAATGACTTTTAGGGTGTGGTGATCTCTTTGACTCATTCAGATTAACTTTATTTCTAGTTCTTTCAGACCTATGGATTCATGATAAATTTGTTATAAGATTGTATGAATAGGAACTAACCAGTGACTAAGATAACAGGAAAGCAGTATTACATTTTCTGCGTATAATCCTGAGAGTTATTGTGTACTAAAATTTCAGTTACCAAGACTCTGCCTTAGTATTGGTTTGTGAACTATTTTGCTGAATGTGCCGCTTCCTGTATGTAAATGATGAATCAGTTACAAGTGTTTTATTTTATTTTATTTTTTAATTGCTCATAGTATTATTTGTGCCTTTGAGGTAAGATAGTAGATGGTGGCACCATTTATTGAAATTGGGAACCCTGGAATAAAGCACATTTGTGTGTGTCTTTGTGTGGCAGTATCATCAATTCCTTTCCTGTACTGATTTTTTTTGAGAGAGGTGAGATAAGCAAGTGGAATTGTCAAACGAGTGTCAAGTGGGTAGTTGGATATGTGGATCAGGAGCTCGGGAGAATAGTCTCTGAGTGAATGTGAGTCATGTCAGTAAATTGGCTGTCTGGAGATATAGTGTAGAGTGAGATGAGAAGGTAACCTAAGTCCCTTTCCTAAGGATCTTCAATGTTTGATGGATACTGAAAAGGAACAAAAAAGTTAGAGTAAAAAAAGTGAAAGTATAATATCACAGAACCCATACTCTCAAATAAGAAAGAGTGTATGCTGCAGAAACATCAAGTAAGATAGGACTGATGGATCTGGTAGTAAAATAGAAATCATTGTGACTTTATTTGGTATTCATTGAGTTTTATAGAAGAAAGGTGCTATGTCCAGTTTAAGATGGCAATGGAAGTTCCTGAACTCACCTTTTCCCACAGACATACCAAATCTGTAACTACATATGGTATAATTCCCATTGAAATAGAACTAAAAACTAGCTGAACAGCTTCCTCTACAATGAGGGATAAAAGAGCCACATTGAGACAAATAGGAGATGGGGTCTGGCCAAAAATCCCATTCGTGGTGCAGCAACAAACAATAGTGAGGGGTCTCACAGTCCCAGAGTCTCTCCCTGGTGAGTGATGGATTTGTGCCCCACATTGGGCATCCCAGTCCTTGGGACATGTACCAGAGAGAAAAGGTCCTTAGAACATCTGGCTTTGGGAACCAATGGTGTTTATACCCAGGACATCTGGGAATCTATGGGGATCTGAGATACTACTTTAAAGGGGCTTGTTCATGGACTCATTTATCTGGGGAACTATCAGGAATTCAGCAGTTTGAGAGGTTGAGTGGATTATATGTGAAAGCAATTCAGTTGCTAATCTTAGAGTCTGCTGGAAGGGCAGGGATCAGTTGTCATTTTCCTCATGGAAATGCTGGAGAGCACCATTTTTTTGCACTTTCCATTACCTAGTATAGGTGACATGTGGATACAATCTCGCCAAAAATGAGGATATGCCTTGCTGCCAGTGCTCTTCTCCAGCATCACTAAACTGCATATCTGCCTGCCAGTTCTCTGTTCCTGCCATGCTAAAGTCATTGGGTGCCCACCCCCACATTATTTTACAACATCACTAAAACTGTAGGCTTGCACTGCCTACAACATTCTTCTTGGCTTTAGTAAAGCCATAGTGGCACCCACCCACCCAACCCCTCAGTGTTCTTTTCAGAACTTCCTAAATCCATGGACATGCCCCACCACTAGGGTCTCTTTTCCAGCATTACTAAATTTGTGGGCATTCCCTGTTCCCAGCACTCTTTCATGGCCTCACTAAAGACATGGACATACTCTGCTCGCAACACTCTCCTGCAACCTGCTAAAAGTGGTGTGTGAGTGTAGTCCACACAGGGGATGCCTCTTGATTCCGTGGCGCTTTTGATCGGAGGAGCTTGTTCTCTAGGGCTTTGCAGCATAACAATGAGAAAGATGGTTCTGGGCAGGATACCACACCCAGGGGACTACACAGCAGACTGAAACACACCTCCTCCAGTTTGCTCATGAAAAAGGCCCATTTCATTGTCCTGACACTTCAAGTGAGGCACAGGCTTTAGGTTTGTCAGAAAATCTAAAGTCTACACAGACACTCAGGGAATGTAGTCAGGAGACAGAATCTTTGTGCCCCACGTTTGGCCTTGCCATAGCTCACTTGTGCCTCCCAGAAAGGAACTTCTTATACACTTGTCTGAAGTCCTAATTCATGCAACGTTCACCCAGGTACAAATCCAGATCTCCTATTCTGAAGGTGGGTAAGGTCTGTGAATGTGGTCTGACTGTATTTATTTGCATACTTTAAATGCTACTGCCTGCTGAACTGACACTTCTTTAAATTCTTTAATGTTTATTTTTGAGAGAGTGTGTGTGTTTGTATAAGCAGGGGAAGGTCAGAAAGAGAGGGAGACACAGAATCAGAAGCAGGATTCGGGCTCTGAGCTGTTAGCACAGTTCAAAGTGGGGCTTGAACTCACAAATTGCTAGATCAATACCTGAGCCAAAGTCAGATGCTCAACCAGCTGAGGCACCCAGGAACTCCTGGAACTGTCTTTCAATCAGACTGAACCTACGTGCTGAATGAGATCACTCCTTTTCAGAAACTGTCAGATTTTAGTATACCCTCAACAGGTGGGACCTATTAAGGGTAAATCAGGCTACTTAGACAATCACGAAGTTTTGAAAGATAGTCAAGAGCTAGGACAAAATAATGACAAGTTTTACCTTCTACACAAAGACACTCCTTCAAGACTAGGAGAAGTAGCTCTTTTGCCTAGTACATAAACACAAAGTCAAGCAAAATGAGGAAGTGTAATATGTTCCAAACAAAAGAACAACAGAAAACTTCAGAAAAAAGACCTTAATTAAATGGAAGTAAGAATCTTCCTGGTAAAGAGTTCAAAGTAATGGTCATGAAGATACTGACGTTGAGAGAAGAAGGGATGAACACAGTGAGAACTTCAACAAAGAGTTAGAAAACAAGGAAATACCAAACAGAAGTCACAGAGCTGAAGAGTACAATGACTACACTGAAAAGTACATGAGGGGGGGTTTAATAGTAGACTGGTTAAAGTAGAAGAAGAAAGCAAGGACCTGGAAGATAGGAAAGTAGAAGTAACCCAAAAAGAGCAAAAGAAAAAAAAAATAATGTGCAGATAGTTTAAGAGACTCATGGAACAAGTGGAATAATATTTATATAATATGGCTCCAGAAGGAGAGAGGGAGAGTGGCAGAAAATTTACTTGAAGAAATAAAGGCTGAAAACTTCACTAACCCAGGGAAGGAAATAGGCATCCAGGTCTAAGAAGCCCAGAGTTCCAAGTAAAATGAACCCAAAGAAGTCCACAGAGACATGATATAATTAAAAGTCAGAAGTTAAAAAGAATCTTAAAAGCAGCAAGAGAAAAACAAATTGCTATATGCCACGGAACCTCCATAAGACTGGGGGCTGTCTTTTGGGCCGAATTAAGCAAGCGAGAAGGGAGTGGCATAATATATTCAAAGTGATAAAAGGAAAGAACTTCCAACCAAGAATACTCTACTTGTCAGGGTTATCATTCAGAATTGAGTGAGATATAAAAAGATTTCCAGAAAAGTCACAGCTAAAGGAGATCATCAGCAATGAACTGGCCTTACAAGAAATGCTAAAGGATCTTTTCTAAGCTGAAAAGAAAAGGAACTAAAAACAAGAAAACATGTAAAAGTAAAAATCTACTTGGTAAAGGTGAATATATAGGAAGGTAGTGGATTAAACACTTATAAAGCTAGTATGAAAGTTAAAAGACAAAAGTAGTTTTATTATATAATAATTAGTTAAGGGATACCCATAATAAAGGTATGAAATATGGGGGCGCCTGGATGGTTTGTTTGGTTATGTGTCTGAATCTTGATTACCACTCAGGTCATGATCCTGCAGTTTGTGGGATTGAACTCTCTGTTGGGGTCTGCATCTGCTTGAGATAATCTCTCTCTAAATACATAAATAAATATATAAACTTAAAACCTATACACACACATATAAGATATGACATGAAAACATAAAACATAAAGGGTAAAAATGTGGAGTTTTTACAATGTGTTCAGATTTAAGTGCTACTAACTTAAAATTGACTGGTGTGTATAAAGACTTTTATGTGTGACCCTCATGGTAACTGCAATGAAAACATATTACATATACAAAATATAGTGATAAAGGAATTTAAACATATCACTAAAGAAATTCATAAAAACCACAAGGGAAGTGAGCAAAAGAAGAAAGAAAAAAACCGGAAAATAACTACAAAAACAGCCTGAAAACAACAAAATGACAATAAGTGAATTCCTGTCAATTTCTTCAAATGTAAACAGACTATATATCCAATCAAAAGACTAGAATGGATAAATGGATTAAAATGCAAGCTTCATCTCTTGCCTGCAAGGATTTTAATATAAGGTCTAAGGACACACACAGTCTTAAAGTGAAGGGATGGGAAAAACATGAAAATGGAAATGAAAAGAAAGCTGATGAAACTATATTCATATCAAACAGAAAAGACGAGACACAGACTATAATAAAAGCCAAAAAAAAGGGCATTATGTAATGATATAGAAGTCAATCCAACAAAAGAATATAAATTTGTAAATAGTTATGCACCCAAATTAGGAATATCTAAATATAAAAAGCAAATAATGACAGACTTAAATGGAGAAACCCACAGCACACAATAATCGTAGGAGGTTTTATTACCCCACTTACTTCAAAGGATCATCTAGACAGAAAACTCAGTGAGGAAACATTGACCTTAACAGACATATTAAACTGGATAGATTTAATAGTTACATATGGGACATTTCATCCAAAACAGCAGAATACACGTTCTTTGCACATGCATATGGGACGTTTTTCAGGATGGATCATATGTTAGGTCACAAAACAGGCTGCAATATATTTAAGAAGATTAAAATCATATTGAACATCTTTTACAGTGAGAGTGGTATGAACCTAGAACACAAATGCAAGAAAATGGGGGGAAAATCACAAATATGGAGACATTAAACATCATGTTACTGAAGAACCAACAGTCACTGAAGAATTTAAAGGGGAAATTTAGAAAAAGCTTGAACAAATGAAGATGGAAATACAACTTACCAAAATCTATGGGAGACAGCAAAAGAATTTCTAAAACAAGTTAATAACTGTATAGGCCTAACTTATGGGGAAAATTTTCAAGTAAATAACTTCACACTTACAGGAAATGGGAAAAGAACAAAGCCAGAAGTTAGTAAAAAGAATGAAATACTAAAGATCAGAAATGAAATAAATGAAACATAGACAAAAAAAGAAAACAATAGGAAAGATCAGTGAAACTATGGCCTGGGTCTTTGAAAGGATGAAAAAATTGACAAGCCATTAAGCAGACTCACCAAGAAAATAAGAGAGAAGGCTTAAATAAGCAAAATCAGAAATGAAAAAGCTACTACAACTGATACCACAGATATACAAAAGATCATAATATACTGCTATGAATAATTACACCAACAAAGTGAAAAGGGAAGAAATGGACAAGTTCTTAGAAACATACGATCTTCCAGTGCTAAGTTACAAAGAAATAGAAAATCTGCATAGACTGATTACTAATAAGGAAATTGTATCAGTAATCAAAAATCTCCCAATAAACAAAAGTCCAGGGCCAGACAGCTTCATTGTAACCTCTACCAAACATTTAAAGATGATTTAAGACCTATGCTCTCAAACTTTTATGAAAAATTGAAGAGGAAAGAATCCTTCCAAACTAGCTTTACCAGGCAGGCATTAATCTGATACCAAACCCAGAGAAGGACATGAAAAAAATAAAATTATAAATTAATATCTTTGATGAACATAGATGCAAAAATCCTCAACAAAGCATTACCAAATTGAATTCAACAACACATTCAAAGAATCATTCACCATGACCAACTGGAATTGATTCGAGGGATGTAAGGATGGTTGAACATCTGCAAATCAATTAGCATAATACACCACATTAAGAAAATGAAAGATAAAACTAATATGATCCTCTTAATAGATACCAAAAAGCTCTCAACAATGTGAATATAGAGGGAATGTACCTTATTATAATAAAGGTTATGTGTGGTGACAAAACCCACAGCAAACACCATACTCAGTGATGAAAAGCTGAAATCATTTCCACTAAGATCAGGAACCAGACAAGGATATGCACTCTAATCCCTTTTATTCAACAGAATATTGGAAAATTTAAACATGGCTATTAGGCAAGGAAAAATAAATAAAAGGAATACAAGTTTAAAGGACTAAGTAAAACTTCCATTATTTGCAGATTGCATGATGCTGCCTATAGAAAACCCTACAGACTCCACCAAAAACTTTTAGAAATAAAAAATGAATTCAGTAAAATTGCAGAATACCAATACAGAAATTAGTTGTGTTTCTATATACTAATAACAAATTTCCAGAAAGAAATATTAAAATACAATTCCATTTACAATAGCATCCAGGAACAAATTTATCCAAGGAACTGAAAGACCTATACACTAAAAACTATAAGACATTGATGAAAGATATTAAAAGCATGAATAAATGGAAATATATTTTGTGCTTATGAATTGGAAGAATTAAAAATGTTAAATGTCTATAGTAGTATGAAATCTACAAATTCAGTGCAATCCTTATGAAAATTTCAATGGTGTTGTCACAAAACCAAAACAAATAACATTAAAATTTATATGGAACCACAGAAGACCCTGAATATCCAAAGTAATCTTGGAAAAGAATAAAGCTAGAGGGATCACATTGTTTGATTTCAGACTATATTATAAAACTATAGTAATCAAATCAGTGTGGTATTACCATAAAAACAGACATATAGGTCAATGGAACAGAATAGAGAGCCCTTAAGTAGACCCACACATGTATGGTAAATTTATGACAAAGGAGCCAAGAAAAACAATGTTCCAAGGACGGTCTCTTGTATAAATAGTTTTGGGGAAACTGGACAGCCATATGTAATAGAATGACACAAGACCAGTGTCATCTGCCATACACAGAAACTAACTCAAGATGGATTAAAGTTTTCAATGTATGACCAGAAATCACAAAACTAGAAGATAGGTGGCAAGTTCCATGACATTGCTCTAGGAGATATTTATTGGCATCTGGCTCCAATGGCAGTGACAATGAAAGTAAAAGCAAATAAATGAGACTACATCAAACTAAAAACCTTAGGGAAGGTGAAGGAGACCTCAATGGGAGAAAATATTTGTAAATCATATATCCAGCAAGGGGCTAATATCCAAAATATACAAATAATTCATGCAACTTAATAACAAAAAAGAAAATAATTTGATTAAATTGGCCTAGGATCTGAAAAGATTAACAAAGAATGCATACAGATGGCCATTTGGCACATGAAATGACAGTCAACATTACTAATCATCAGGGAAATGAAAATCAGAGCCATAATGAGATATCATCTCATACCTGTAAGAATGGCTATTATCAAAGGGGGGAGCCAAGATGGCGGAGAGGAAGGGAGCTCTGTAAACTCCGTCTGCCCCATCAATCGAACTGAGAAGGATATTACTCTCATCTGCAAAAGCGGAAGGAGAAAATACGGACTCCAGAAAGAATAGAACCTCAAGGATACCTGAGTGAGTGCGAACTGGTGAGATCTGAAAACGGGCCAGCCTGGGAAGGACAGGGGAGGCAGGATCCCCAGCCCAACGCGGAGCAAGCGCACGCAGAGCCCAAGAGACAAAGGGAAGAGACAGAGAGTCTGAACAGGCTCACAGTACTATCTCTGGGGAAGAGGTACTGTCTCTGGGGAAGAGGTAAAGAACATTTGGCCGCGCTTGGAGAGAGGGACCCACTCCATAGATAACTGCTGGGTAGCCGGAATCCTGAATCCGGGTGGTGCAAAAGAAGTTAACAGCTTCCAGCCCTAAGCCATCTCGGTGGAGGGGAAGCAGCAGAAGCAGTGCAGCGGCAGCAGCTGCAGCGGCAGCAGTGCAGCGAGAAGCGGCTGCAGTAGCAGCCCCGGCGGTTGTGCCGGGGTTGCACACTTTGAGAGGCGCCCGTGGCCGCAGCGGCAGCGGGCCGTGGAGCGGTGAGAGGCTGCGGCAGAGGTGCGCGCACCTGAACTCGGTTTTGGCAACGGAACCATGCATCTCATTTCCACGGCACATCTCGCTCCCTGCACTGGCTGTGCAAATCCCGAATCCCGGGTGCCCACAGGAAAAAATAGGGCCCACACCTTCGAGACCCCCAACAGGGAGTCTGCGGCGGGTGGAGCCCTGGGCGCGCGCTGGGCTACAGGAACTCCCAGCTCGTTTCCAGCAGCGCACAGCGCCTTGAGCAACAGCTACCCGAAGCCGAGAGAGTCTCAATTTTTTTTTCTCCTTCCCCCATTGCAATCGTGATCCTGGCTGGGGGTGGGGACTCCGCAGCTGGGTCTGTGAAGGTGCACACTCCACCTACTGCTGCTCATTTCGCCTCAGGCAGGGGTAGCCGAAATCCCTGCCTGAGCCAAGACAAACTGATTCCTCCCCCTAAGAAGCCAGCCACCAAAACAAATATATTTCATCTGTGGTAGTGCAAACGTGCATGGACTGGAACTTTGAACCAAGGCTGGTCTGGAAAATACAACTCGGCTCTACTGCGGCCCAAGGAGATCGGACTCATTAGAGTGGCCTACAGTGCCTAGCTCAGGGGAGCTTGGTGTGCTGCCATTCTAATCTCCATAGACACCAAGGCAGAGCCTCTGAGAACAGCCTCAAGGCCTACCACATCAAACCAAGCCTATACACAAGGGGGAGCTGCTGCTCTTTTATTTTAATTTTTTTTCTTTCTCCACTTTTTTCGTACTTATTTCTTTGTTATTATTACCGTTTTTTTTTGTTTTTTCTTTTTCTTTACTTAACTCTGTTAATATTTTACTCCTCATTTTCCTTTCTCCTGTCTCCCTTACTTTTTCACCTTCTAGCAACCCAGATATATTCTCCTGTATCTCATCCTTACCTCTCCCCTAAACTGGTCATACACTTTTAAACTGTCTACTGCCCTTTGTTGTCTCCAACCCCCTTCTATATATTTTTTCTCTTTTCTTCTTTCTCTTTTCTTTTTATTTCCTCTTCTTCTCTTCTTTTTGTCTCTTTCCTTTCCATTTTCTAACTCTTCTTTCCCCCTTTTTATGTGTTTCTTTGTTTGATTTGTCTGTGTGTATGTGTGCTTCTATTCCCTCTGTGTGCGTCTGTCTGTTTTCCTTCCTAGGACCGCACCAAGAAACAAACCAAAGTGTGCAAGAACGCAAGTCCCAAATATTGAAGATAGGGAAATACTCACAGGAACAACAAGGGAAACTGAGAGATATCATTAAGAGAATATCTCCTGAAACGGCAGGCCCTGGACAGTCAATAAGCCTCCTTTAACAGAGAAATACTAATAGGTGCACAGAGCCCATCGAACTTTCTAAAGGTGACAAGAGACAGAAAACTAGCAAAAATGACAAAACGAAGAAACTCTCCCCTGAAGAACTTCCAGGGGGAAGTCACAGCCACAGAACTGCTCAAGGCAGATCTAGACAACATATCAGATCAATAATTTAAAAAGCTGGTCATAAGATTAATCGCTGGGGTCGAGAAAAGCATCAAAGAATCAACTGATGAGTTAAAAAAGGCTATAGGTGAGGTGAATAACAAACTGGAGGCAGCCACCTCAAGGATTGACAAGGCAGAGAGAAGAATA
>NC_043717.1:60553559-60562187 GCF_006229205.1 Suricata suricatta | reverse complement strand
TTGGGAGTGATAACACAGTTCTGCAGAGCTGGGAGTAACAATGCAGCTCTGCTCTGCAGGCTGCTGATCTTGCAAGGTCGAGGCACATATCTCTTCTTCCAGCAGCTCTTCTGGTGCAAGGCACATCTCTTCTCCAGCAGCTCCCGACAGGACATACTATATATATCCCTGGCACCAGGCGTGCTCTGCAACTAGGAGTCTAGTGCCAGATGCATGCCGCAACTAGCCTCTGCCCATCCAGCTACAAAACTCCACCAGAGCTAGCAATACCGTGTTAATTTTTCCACCAGAGCTCCCCAACCCCCTCCTTGGCTCCCGGCACTATTGAATGCTGAGAATGAACTGAGGGTTGAGGGGGAAGGGGGAGGGGGGAAAAGAGGTGGTGGTGATGGTGGATGGCACTTAAGGGGAAGAGCACTGGGTGTTGTATGGAAAACAATTTGACAATAAAATATTATGGAGAAAAATAATTAAATAAATAAATAAAACATTAAAAAAAAGTAGGCAGAGTTTCAAAAATTTTCTTTAACTGCTCATTCTCTGAAATTTTACTAGTAACCTGGGTCTGTATTATGTAATTCACTGGCCATAATAATAAGTGGACAAGCCATTTATAAGATTTTATGATGTTTCATTCATATGTTGAGTTTCCTAATAATCCAGAGATTTCTATAATGAAAACAGCCAATTTCTAAACAAGTTATTTGTTGTGCCATTCAGAAGCCTTTGATAAATAGGCTATGATAAATAGTGATGAATCACTAAATTTTACACCTAAAACTAATATTGCAGTGTATGTTAACTAACTGGAATTTAAATAAAAACTGAGAAAAAGTAATTTATTCTTTATCATTGTAAATCTGCATAACAGAAGCCATTAGTATTAATACCCTAAAAGATCACCCAATGGGCATGCTACATGGGAGTCTGTCATGTGTCATTTGTATGTGCTTCTTTCCCTGGTGTCCTTTTATACCTGTGTCACCTTTTTTCTCTGCTTGTCTACTCTTTCTTTCTCCTTAACTAGACAATCTACACATTTATTTTTTCCAACAGTCTCATATCTAAACAATTTATGTCCATTGTGTTAATTTAAATAACAAAATAATGTAATGTTTATTTAAATAAATAAAAATCAAAGTGATTCTCTATTAATTTTCCTCCAATGCGGATCTGTGACATTTTTAAAAAGTAGATTTCAAAAAAAGGGGAGTAGATTTTACATATTTAAGATGTTTTAAATGTCTTTCAAAAACATAAATTTTAGGACGTTAAACTTTTAGACAAGATTAAAATTTTGAATTATATAAGAAGAGCCTTAAAAAGTGTATTAATTCATTTTTAATGTAAAACGAAATATTTTAGGTGAAGTTTATACTTCTTGAAGATAGTTTACTATTTTTGAAATCCTTGAATGTTGCTAGTTACTTCTGCATGGTCAATATTGTGATATATTCTGTATGGTTATTTTACTAATGCAAATTCAAGTCTGTTTTTGATTGGAAAAGTGAACACTATTCCTTGTAAATACAAGTGCTGTGTTTCCTTGTCTCATTTGATTGTGTATATTATCTCTCAAATTTTTAGAATTTGGTTAACGGTATTTGAAGCCTGTTAAAATTTTATTTAATAAATTGTGAGCTTGTTAAAGACTGAATATTATGTTCTGCTTTCCCTTAAAAATATAATTTTAAAGTGTTAATATGATTTTGTGTTATCCTGCTATTTCTTCTAGAAATTATATAGAAGAGAAGTTCAATCTCCTTACCAATCAGCTTGTGGAAAACCAGATGATACTTTTTGTTTTGACTCTGAATTCACTGCAAAAACACCTAAAGGTAATGCATGTTTGTTTATATGTAATATCAGGATTTCATTCGATTAGATGGTTAAAAATAAATGAGCCTTTTAAGTAGAAACTAAATAAATTTTAAGTTTGCAGATAATTGATTACTCTTTATGAAAGTGAAGATCTTATATACAGCATTGTTGGGCATCTTTCAAACAGAGGATTTAAATAGGAAATATTTATTAGGGAAGCAGTGCTACAGCAAAGGGTAAAAAATATTTTTCTTTCTTCTTTTAAAAGTCCCTTGACATGCTAATACATTATAGGGTAAGGGGTAGGAGGTAAGACATGACATATATGATGGACTCTTAAAATTTATAATTTAATTATAATTTAATAAGTTCTACTTATAGTAGCATCTATTTCATTTGCTCATTCAGCAAATATTGAATGTCAACAAACATTGAAGTTATTAAGCAGTGAAGATGCAGCAGTAAACAGAAGAGACAAAAATTATAATCCGTGGAGCATGCATACTACTGTGAGAAGAGAGATAATATACAATAAATCAAATACATTATATACTATGTCTGATGGTAGCATTTAATGGCTTCTTTTCTATTTCAAGAAATGTTAACATTTAATATCACAGAATTCTGTGTAGTTCTAATTAAATAACATTATCTGGATATTAGATTCTCCTGGTTTGCCTTATTACTAATAATTTACAATAATTTTTAAGTGATTTTTAACTTCAAAATTTATCTCTATGTATAATATGATTTAAAGATGTTTCAGTTTGTTTCGGAAAAAAGGCAGACAGTAATGAACCTTTGATTATATTTCTGTAATCTCATCTGGCAAGAAAAATACAATGGCTAGTTGATCTATTGTGTTGGCTTTGGGTATCTAGAAAACTTAAAACTTAGGATCAGTTCAGAATCTCTTTAAACCTTTTATAAATACTGATAAAACTTCTCTAAAATGAGTTTTTTTTAAGATTTCAGATTAATGCATATTTAGCAGGAAAAATAAAGAAAGTGAAAATATCTCATTCTCCTTAGTATTTTACTTTTTAAAGAACAGATAAATGGAAATTCTGCACAATTTGCTGAAGTATATGAATTAAAAGAGGATATTGGTGTTGGCTCTTATTCTGTTTGCAAGCAATGCATACATAGAGCTATGAATATGGAATTTGCAGTGAAGGTACCATCTGAGTCTAAGTCTTTTGTTTTATAAATAAATTATATATATAAAGTTAAATTACAGGTTAACTGGTAGACATTTTTCAGTGAAGCAAATGGAGATAGGAAAGATAAAATGATGGGGGAAAAGCCCTAAGACTTAATATTTTCATTTGAATTTATAAGACTTTACTTTGGAGGAATGGTATATTTCATGAATATCTTGTTTTAAATAGTTTTATTTTAATATAATATATAAAAATCTTTCAGGGGCGCCTGGGTGGCTCAGCCAGTTAAGCCTCCGACTTCGGCTCAGGTCAGATCTCATGTTCGTGGGTTCGAGCCCCGCGTCAGGCTCTGTGCTGACAGCTAGCTCAGAGCCTGGAGCCTGCTTCCTGTTCTGTGTCTCCTCTCTCTGCCCCTCCCCCTCTCATGCTCTGTCTCTCTCTGTATCAAAAATAAATAAAACATAAAAAAATAAAAATAAAAATAAATCTTTCAATAATGACAATTACTGTCACATTTGAATCACATCAGTTGGTATAACTCACTTATCTAGAATATGTTAAGGAAAGTGTTCTTTTTTATTGTTAAGTTTCAGTTATAGGAAAATTTTAAATGTTAAAATAATGTGAAGCAAGTATCACTCTTGAGTTTTATATGTTTGCTTAAAATATGACCAAATTGAAAATATTTCATTCATTTTTAGACAAAGAAAATAATTTAGTTTTCTCTGAGATTTTTCTTGACTTATTTCTTAGATCATTGACAAAAGTAAGAGAGACCCTTCAGAAGAAATTGAAATATTGATGCACTATGGACAACAAAACAACATTATTACTTTAAAGGACGTCGGTGTTTAAAATTTATACATCAGCAATTAAGCTAATGAAGTTATGGCTTGGAACTTTATTTTCTTTTTGAAACTTTTCATGTTTATGGTATATTCTACTTTTATGCCACAGAATCTCAAAATTTTTAAATTTGCCACTTCATTTCTTTTATTCCCCTGTGATTCTCCTACCCTTCTCATACAACATCAAAAAGGAACTATGATGATAGGTAAATGAGAGTGTCCTGATTACTTGAATATATTCTGGCTCATTAACTAGTCAACATTATAATCAGCACCATTTATTATCCGATAGTACTATATCTATAGAAGATAGAGGAGATTGGGAATCTGCCAAATTCTAAAATATTTTACTTTCGTGATTATACAGTAAATAGCTATAACATTATGGATTGTCTTGAGTGAAGTAGTGTTATGCATTTTGATTTTTATTCTTTAAGGAGTAGTTCGATATACATAAACACACACACACACACACACACACACACACACACATCTCACATGCCCTAAGTGTAAGGATACACATATTTTTCTTATTTCTTCTTCCTAGTATATTATTTGAATTCAACAAATATTTAAGAAACCATATCAGATATTAAATTGTTGGGATGACATTTAAAAACAATATGTTTATTGCCAGAAGAAAATTTAATGTTAGTTGGGAAGAGAAGTGGCTAAAATATAGTAAAAAATGAGATAGATTCCATTTTAGAGGCACAGACTCCTGTTGTTTTATTTATATCATTTGATGAAGTATGATGTACAACTTCAAAAATTAATAAAATTATATACTTACTATATCTCAAGACTGTGTAGGAGGTTGTTTAGCCAGTTTAATCTTCAGTGTAGCCTGTACTATATTAACGGTAAAAGGATAATGTCCTTTTTTAAGACTAGAGGTTCACTAGAAAAGGAAAGTAAATATAATTTTTACCTTTAAGAATTATAATTAAAAATAATAACATTAAGGGGCACCTTGGTGGCTTAGTCGGTTGAGCGTATGACTTCGGCTGGAGCTTGCTTCAGATTCTGTGTCTCCCTCTCTCTCTGCTCCTCCCCTACTCATGCTCTGTTTCTCTCAGTCTCAATAATAAATAAACATTAAAAATTAAAAAAATAATAATGACATTAAAACATTTTAGGTTTATGATGATGGTAGATATGTTTACCTTGTTATGGATTTGATGAAAGGAGGAGAACTACTTGATTGTATTCTCAAAACAAAATGTTTCTCAGAACGGGAAGCTAGTGATGTATTGTTTGTAATAATTAAGACAGCTGACTATCTTCATTGTCAAGGAATGAGTTGTAGTTATATACTCCCCTTCAATTTTATTTATTTTCATAAATATATATCTAGGAAATGCCACCCAAAGTGAATTAATTTTCCTGTAATGTGTATTTCTATAGAGGATATTCTAATAATACTCATAATGTAGTAAAGGTTATAGATTTAGGAAATTGGGTAATACTTTATTAATTCTCTTCACTCTGCTTGTTGCCTTGATTTAAAAGCATATTAGGGGCGCCTGGGTGGCTCAGTCGGTTGAGGATCCGGCTTTCATTCATATCATGATCTCGCGGTTGGTGGGTTCGAGCCCCACGTCAGGCTCTGCTGACAGCTCAGAGCTTGGAGCCTGTCTTCAGATTCTGTGTCTCCCTCTCTCTCTGACCCTCCCCCACTCATTCTGTCTCTCTCTCTAAAATAAAAAATAAAACATTAAAAAATTTAAAAAAGCATATTAGTTTTAAAAAGTGGTCTGAATTATATAAATGTATCTGACCTTGACTTTGAAATTATTAAACCTAATAAAACGTAAAAGTCAAACAAAATAATTAGCCAAGGATATGGTGTCAATATTATTCAAATTATAATGTATCTAATATATAAAGTTCTGGCAGTAAAAGGACTGTATAAATTTTGGGGGGAGGTATGGATGACACAGTGTTACATGAGTTTCAAGGGTACCTCATAGTGATTTAACAACTCTATACAGTATGCTGTGCTCACAACAAGTGTAGCTACTGTCTGTGACCATACAATGCTGTTACATTACAAGTGACTATATTCCCTATGCCACACTTTTTATTTCTGTGACTTACTCATTCTGTAACTGGAAGCATATGTCTCCCATACCTCTCACCCATTTTGCCCATACCACCACCTATTACTATCTGGAAACCACCATCTTGTCTCTGTATTTATAGGTCTGATTCTGCCTTTCACTTATTTGTTATTCATTGAGTTTTTTAAATATATCATTTAAGAACAAAATTAGATGGTATTTGTCTTTCCCAGTCTGACTTACTTTACTTAGCCTAATATCCTCCACGTCCATCCATGTTGTTGAAAATGTCAAGATCTCATCTTTTATGGCAATAATATCCTATTACACACACACACAGACACAGACACACACAGACACACACACACACAGACACACACACACACACACACCCCTATCTTCTTTATCCATTCATCTATGGATGTACATTTCGGTTGCTTCCATTCTGGTTATTGGAAATGCTGCAATAAACACAGGGGTGCATATATCTTTTTCAGTATATCTTTTTCAATTAGTGTTTTTGTTTTCTTTGTGTAAATACTACTGAAATTATTAGATCATTTGGTATTTATATTTTTATTTTTTTGAGGAATCTCCATACTGTTTTCCACACTGGCAGCACCAATTAACTTAACATTGCCATCAGCAGTGCATGAGGCTTCCGATTTCCCACATCCTTGCTAACACTTGTTATTTTTTGTCTTTTTTATTCTAGCCATTACGATAGTTGTAAGGTGATAATTCTTTGTGGAATCAATTTGCAATTCCTGATGATGAAATGTATCTTTTCACATATCTGTTGGCCATCTGTATGTCTTCTTTAGAAAAATGTCCAGAGGACTATATATCTTGACCCTTGCCAACCCCTCCTACAAATAAAATAGCAAGTTTGGATTCTAAACATTTAAAGTGTTAATATATTAAAATTTGTAGTTGAGGAGCAGGCCTGTTATTTTGTTTTCTATATCTTCATAAAGAAAGCTAATGAACTGAGTTATGAAAAAGGTCAATTTTTATTATATACAGCTATACAAGGAAACGAAGTCACAAATAATTTAAAATTTTCAGTTTGAATCAGTCATAATTGTACATCTATACTTGCTTAAGCTGAAAACACTTATAACATGAACAATTAAGAATTGACACAATGAAAATACTTTATAGGTCTCTTTTATAAGAAGGAAAAATAAGGCAGTATTCAGTATTCAGTGGTTTAAGAGAGTATATCTTCAATATTTTGAAATATAAAATGCATAGTGCTAAAGGAACAATTGTATTATAAATTAATTCCTTGATTTTTGTTACCAACACTCTCTAAGAAAAGTGTAATCAGAATTTTTGAGAACAGTAAAATGATATATTTTTTCATTATTATTTTAATTTATACATTTATTTATTTTTAATTTAAATTCAAGTTATTTAACATACAGTGTAGTATTGGTTTCAGTAGAACCCAGTGATTCATTATTTATAAGTAACACCTAGTGCTCATCTTAACAAATGCCCTCCTTAATGCCCATCACCCATTTAGCCCATCCCTCCACCCAGCATCCCTCTAGCACCCCTCCTGTACGCCCAGTTTTTTTCTCTGTATTTGTGTCTCTTATGGTTTGCGTCTTTCTCTGTTCTTATCTTAGTTTTCCTTCCCTTCCCCTATGTCCATCTGTTGTATTTCTTAAATTCCACATGTGAGAGAAATCATATGATATTTGTCTTTCTCTGCCTTATTTCGCTAGCATAATACACTCTAGTTCCATCCACATTGTTGCAAATGACAGAATTTCATTCTTTTTGACAGCCACATAGCATTCCATTGTGTGTGTGTGTGTGTGTATGTGTGTGTGTGTGTGTGTGTGTGTGTATACCATATCATCTTAATCCATTTATCAATGGATGGACATTTGGGCTCTTTCCATAATTTGGCTATTGGTGATAGCATTGGGGTACATGTGTCCCTTCAAATCAACATTTTTGTAGACTTTGGATAAATTGCTGGTAATGCAATTACTGGGTCATAGGGCAGTTCTATTTTTAATTTTCTGAGGAAACTACATACTGTTTTTCAGAGTGGCTGCACCAGTTTGCATTCTCACCAACAGTGCAAAAAAGTTCCCTTTTCTCCACATCCTCGCCAAATCTGTTTTTTTCTGAGTTAATTTTAGCCATTCTGGAGTGAAGTGGTGTCTCATCATGGTTTTTATTTCTACTTCCTGGATGATGAGTGACATTCATCATCTTTTAATGTGTCTGTTAGGCATTTGGATGTCTTTGCAAAGGGGTCTATTCTTTTCTTCTGCCCATTTCATCGTTGGATTATTTCTTTTTTGGGTGTTGAGTTTGATGAGTTCTTTATAGATTTTGGATACTAACCCTTTATCTGATACCCTGTTTGCATTTTGTGAGTTGTCTCTTAGTTTTTTGATTATTTTCTTCAGAGGGGAGGAGCCAAGATGGCGGAGAGGAAGGGAGCTCTGTAAATTTCGTCTGCCCCATCGATCCAACTGAGAAGGACATTACTATCATCTGCAAGAGTGGAAGGAGAAAATACGGACTCCAGAAGGAAGAGAACCTGAAGGATACCTGAGTGAGTGAGTGCGAACTGGGGAGATTGGAAAATGGGCCAGCCCGAGACGGGCAGGGGAGGGGGCAGCCCCAGCCCAACGTGGGGCAAGCGCACCGAGCCTGAGTGACAAAGGGAAGAGACAGACGCACGGAGCCTGAGTGACAAAGGGA
>NC_043717.1:60545780-60553459 GCF_006229205.1 Suricata suricatta | reverse complement strand
TAAAATTAATCGCTGGGATTGAGAAAAGCATCAAAGAATCAACTGATGAGTTAAAAAAGGCTATAGGTGAGGTGAATAACAAACTGGAGGCAGCCACCTCAAGGATTGACAAGGCAGAGAGAAGAATAGGTGAATTAGAAGATATAGTTCTAGCAAAAGAGGAAGCTGAAAAAAAGAGAGAGAAATCAATCCAGGAGCAGGAAAGGAGAATTCGAGACCTGAGTGACACAATCAAGCGGAACAACATCCGTATCATAGGAATTCCTGAAAAGGAAGAGAGAGAGAAAGGGCATGAAGGGATATTAGACCAAATTATAACTGAGAATTTCCCAAATCTGGGAAAAGAAATAGACATTCAAATTCAAGAGGCACAAAGAACCCCCTTAAGACGTAACATGAATCAGCCTTCAGCACGACATATCATAGTGAAACTGGCAAAATATAAAGACAAAGAGAGAATTCTGAAAGCAGCTAGGGAGAAAAGGGCCCTCACATACAAAGGGAAACCTATCAGAATGGTTACAGACCTAATGAAACCTGGCAGGCCAGGAAGGAATGGCAGGAAATATTCAATGTGATGAGCAGAAAAAACATGCAGCCAAGAATCCTATATCCAGCAAGCCTGTCATTCAAAATAGAAGGAGAAATAAAAGTGTTCCCAAATAAACAAAAACTGAGAGAATTCATGATTATTTTCTTCACTATGCATAAGATTATTTTTTATCTTGATGAAGTCCCAATAGCTCTTTTTTTATTTTGTTTCTCTTACCTCCGGAGACATACCTAGTAAGAAGTTGCTCCTCCAGAGGTCAAAGAGGTTGTTGCCTGTTTTCTCTTCTAGGATTTTGATGGTTTCCTGTCTCACATTTCAATCTTTCAACCATTTAGAGTTTATTTTTGTGCATGGTGTAAGAAAGTGGTCCAGTTTTGTTCTTCTGCATGTTGCTGTCCACTTTCCTAACACCATTTGCTGAAGAGACTATCTGTTTTCCATTGGATACTTTTTATTGCTTTGTCGAAGATTAGTTGTCCATATATTTGTGAGTCCATTTCTATGTTTTCTATTCTGTTCCATTAATCTATGTGTCCGTTTTTGTGCCAGTACCATACTGTTTTAATGATTACACCTCTGTCATAGATCTTGAGGTCTGGAATTGTGATCCTTACCTTTGCCTTTCTTTGTCAACATTGCTTTGGATATTCAGGGTAGTTTCTGGATCCATACAAATTTTGGAATTTTTTCTTGTAACTCTGTGAATAATGCTGCTGTTATTTCAATAAGGATTGCATTGAATGTGCAGATTGCTTTGGTAATATAAACATTTTAACAATATTTTTTCTTCCAATCCATGAACATGGAATGTTCTTCATTTCTTTGTTTCTCCTTCAATTTCTTTTACCTCTTTGGTTAGGTTTATTCCTAGTTACCTTATGGTTTTTGGTGCGATTATAAATGGGATTGATTCCTTGTTTATCATTCTGCTTCTTCAGTACTAATGTGTAGAAATGCAACCAATTTCTGTACAATGATTTTATATCCTGTGACTTTACTGAATTCACCAGTCAGTTCTAGCAGATTTTTGGTGGGGTCTTTCAGGTTTTCCAAGTAGAGTGTCATGTCGTCTGTGAAGAGTGAAAGTTTGACTTCTATGCCAGTTTATATACCTTATATTGCTTTTTGTTGTCTGATTGCTGATGGTAGGATTTCCAGTACTATGTTGAACAACAATGGTGAGAGTGAACATCCCTATTGTTTTACTGACAATTTTTCCCCATTTAGGATGATATTAGCTATAGGCCTTGCATATATGGCTTTTATGATATTGAAATATGTTTTTTCTCTCCATACTATCTTGAGGGTTTTTATCAAGAAAGGATGCTGAATTTTGTCAATTGCCTTTTCTTCATCTGTTGAAAGGTTCATATGGTTCTTATCCTTTCTTTTATTAATGTGGTGTATAAAATTGATTGATTTGTTGGGGCGCCTGGGTGGCTCAGTCGGTTAAGCCTCTGACTTCAGCTCAGGTCAGATCTCACGTTCGTGGGTTCGAGCCCCGCGTCAGGCTCTGTGCTGACGGCTAGCTCAGAGCTTGGAGCCTGCTTCGGGTTCTGTGTCTCTTTCTCTCTCTGCCCCTCCCCTTCTCATGCTCTGTCTCTCTCTGTATCAAAAATAAATAAAGCATTAAAATTTTTTTAAAAAATAAATAAAAAAATAAAATTGATTTGTGAATATTGAATGAGCCATAAAGCACAGAAATAAATCCAACTTCATCATGGTAAAAAATCCTTTTAATGTACTGTTAAATTTGATTTCCTAATATCTTGTTGAGAATTTTTACAACCAGGTTTATCATGGATATTGCCCTGTAATTCTCATTTTTACTGGAGTCCTTGTCTGGTTTTGGAATCAAAGTAATGCTGGGTTTACAGAATGAGGTTGGAAGCTCTCCTTCCATTTTTATTTTTGGAACAGTTTGAGAATATGTAATAACTTTGCTTTACATGTCTGTTAGAATTCCCCTGGGAAACCATCTGTCCCAGGACTCTTATTTTGTTAGGATATTTTTGATAACTGATTCAATTTATTTGCTGCTTGTTGGCCTATTCAAATTTTCTATTGCTTCCTGTTTGAGTTTTGGTAGTGTGTGAGTGTCTGGGAATTTGTGCATTTCCTCTAGATTGTCCAGCTTGGGCGTATATTTTTATAATATACTCTTATAATTGTATTTCTTGGTGTTTGTTGTGATTTGTCTGTTTCATATGCGTTTTGACCTATTTGGATCTTCTCTTGGTTATTTTTGAGAATTATGTGTAATGGTTTGTCAGTTTTGTTTATTCTTTCAAAAAACCAACTTTTAGTTTCATTGATCTGTTCTACCATGTTGGAAGGGTGTGAGTTTGTTTGTATATCATGTATTTCTGATTTAATCTTTATTATCTCCCTTCTTATGCTGCCTTTTTGCTTTATGTACTGCCCCATTTCTAGGTCCTTTAGGTGTAAGGTTAAGATGTGTATTTGGAACCTTTCTTGCTTTTCCTAATAAGCCTGAATTGCAATGTACTTTCCTTGTAGGACTGCCTTTGCTGCATCCCAAAGTGTTTGGACTGTCATGTTTTTATTTTCACTTGCCTTCATGTACTTTTTACTTCATCTTTAATTTCTTGGCCACCCATTCATTCTTTAGTAGGATGCTTTGTAACTTTCACATGTGAGGGCTTTCCATTTTTTTTTCTTGTAGTTGACCTCAATTTTTGTAACATTTTGGTCTGAAAAAAATATATAGTATGATCTTAATATTTTATACCTATTGAGGGCTGATTTGTACCCATTATGTGATGTGTTCTTTAGAACATTCCATGTGCACTCAAGAAGAATGTGTATTCTGCTGCTTTAGGATGAAATCTTAAGAATATATTTGTTGGGGCACCTGGGTGGCTCATTGGTTGAGCATCCGACTTTAGCTCGGGTCATGATTTCACAGTTCAGGGGTTCCAGCCCCACGTTGTGCTCTGTGCTGACAGCCCAGAGCCTGGAGCCTGTTTTAAGTTCTCTTTCTTTCTCTTTCCCTCACTTGCTCATGCTCTGTCTCTGTTTCTCAAAAATAAACATTAAAAAATTAAGAAAAGAATATATTTGTTAAGCCCATCCAGTATAATATGTCAGTCAAAGCTATTGTTTCCTCTTTTCTCCTTAGATGATCGGTCCTTTGCTATAAGTGTAGTATTAAAGTTTCCTATTATTATGGTGTTATTATCAATGAGTTTCTTTATGCTTGTTATTGATTTACCTATTCAGGTTTTCCTATTTGGGGGAATAAATATTTACAATTTTTAGATATTTGATAGATAGACCACTTAATTATGATGTAATTCCCATCTTCATTTTTTGCTACAGTCTTTGCTTTAAAATCTAGTTTGTATGATAGAAGTGTGGCTACTTTTGGCTTTCCTTTGACATCCGTTAGCATGATAGATGGTTCTCCATCCTCTCACTTTCACTCTGCAGGTGTCCTCAGGTCTAAAGTGAGTCTCTTTATGGAAGCATATAACTACATCTTGTTTTTTCATCTGTTCTGATACCCTATACCTTTTGATTGGAGCATTTAGCCCATTTACATTCAGAGTGAAATATATGAATCTAGTGCCATTGTGTTATGTGTAGGTTTCATGTTTCCAGTGATGTTCTCTGGTCCTATGTAGTCTCTGCTGCTTTGATATTTTCTTCCCCTCCACTCAGATAGTCCTTCTTAAAATTTCTTGAAGGGTTGCTTTACTGGTCATGAACTCCCATAGTTTTTGTCTGGGAAAGGCTTTATCTCTCCTATTCTGAATGACAGCCTTGCTGGATAAATGATTCTTGGTTCCTTATTTTTCTTATTCAGCATATTGAATATTTCCTTTCACTCCTTTCTGGCCTTGCCAAGTTTTGGTGGACAAGTCTGCTGCTAACCTTATATGTCTACTGTATGTTAAGGACCATTTGTCCCTAGCCACTTCAGAATGTTCTCTTTATCCTTGTATTTTGCAAGTTTAACTACGATATGTTGTGGTGTTGACCTGGTTTTGTTAATTTTGAAGGGAGTTCTCTGTGCCTTTTGTACTTGAATACCTATTTCCTTCACCAGATTTGGAAGTTCTCAGTTATAATTCGTTCAAATAAACCTTCTGCCCATTTCTTGCTCTTCTTCTGAGTCTCCTATGTTCTGGGTATTGTTTCATTTCATGGAATCACATAGTTCTCTAATTATCCCCTCATGATCTAGTAATTTCGTTTCCCTCTTCTTTTCACCTTATTATTTTCCATAATTTTACCTTCCATTTCACCTATTCCTTCCTCTGCACCTTCCATCCTCACTGTCACTGTGTCTAGTTTCCTTTGGATCTCACCTATAGCCAAAGTTCTTAAGTCTTTGATCTCCACAGCAAGGGTCTATCTTGTGTGTTTTATGCTTTTTTCAAACTCAGCTAGTAGTCTTATGACTGTTGTTATAATTTTTTCTTCATATATATTGTTTATATGTGTTTTGAGTAAGTCCTGGCTGTGATATTTTTCTTTTGGTTCCCTTGTTTGTTTTTTAATTTTAAAGTATTTATTTTATAAATAGTTTATTGTCAAATTGGTTTCCATATAACACCCAGTGCTCTTCCCCACAAGTGCCCTCCTCCATCACCACCACCTCCTTCCCCCCTCCCCCTTCCCCTTTAAACCTTGGTTTGTTTTCAGAATTCAATAGTCTCTCAGGTTTTGTGTCCCTCTCTCTACTCAACTCATTTTCCTTCCCTCTAGTCCTCCATTAGGTTTCTCCTGTTCTCCTGTTAGACCTATGAGTATAAACATACAGTACCTGCCCTACTCCACCTGACTTATTTCGCTTAGCATGACACCCTCAAGTTCCATCCACTTTCCTACAAATGGCCATATTTCATTCTTTCATTCTTTCTCATTCCCATGTAATACTCCATACCACATCTTCTTGATCCATTCATCAGGTGATGGACATTTAGGCTCTTTCCATGACTTAGCTTTTGTAGAAAGTGCAGCTATGAGCATTGGAGTACATGTGTTCCTATGCATCAGCACTTCTGTATCCCTTGGGTAAATTCCTAGCAGTGCTATTGCTGGGTCATAAGGGAGTTCTATGGATAGTTTTTTGAGGAACCTCCACACTGTTTCCAAAGGGGCTGCACCAGTTTAAATTGCCACCAGCAGTATAGGAGGGTGCACATCTCTCCACATCCTCGCCAGCATCTATAGTCTCTTGATTTCTTCATTTTAGCCACTCTGACAGGCATGAGGTGGTATCTCAGTGTGGTTTTGATTTGTGTTTCCCTGATGATGAGAGATGTTGAGCATCGTTTCATGTGCCTGTAGACCATCTGGATGTTCTCTTTGGAGAAGTGTCTGCTTATGTCTTCTACCCATTTCTTCACTGGGTTATTCGTTTTTAGGTGTAGAGTTTGGTGAGTTCCTTGTACATTTTGGATACTAGCCCTTTATCCGATATTTCATTTGCAACTATCTTTTCCCATTCAGTTGGTTGCCTATTAGTTTTCTTGATTGTTTCCTTTGCTTGCAGAAGCTTTTTATCTTGATGAAGTCCCAAGGTTTCAGTTTTGCTTTCATTTCCCTTGCCTTTGAGGATGTGTCAAGTAGGAGATTGCTGCAGTGGAGGTCTAGGAGGTTTTTCCCTACTTTCTCCTCGAGGGTTTTGATGGTTTCCTGTCTCACATTCAAGTCCTTCAGCCATTTTGATCTTATTTTTGTGTACGGTGTAACAAAGTGGTCTAGTTTCATTCTTCTACATGTTGCTGTCCAATTTTCCCAGCACCACCTGCTAAAGAGGCAGTCTTTTTTCCATCAGATACTCTTTCCTGCTTTGTCAAAAATTAATTGGCCATACATTTGTGGGCCCAGTTCTGGGTTCTCTATTCTATTCCATTGGTCTATGTGTCTGTTTTTGTGCCAATACCATACTGTCTTGATGACGACAGCATTGTAGTAGAGGGTAATGTCTGGGATTGTGATGCTTCCCATTTTGGTTTTCTTCTTCAACATTACATTGGCTATTCGGGGACTTTTGTGGTACCATATGAATTTGAGAATAGCTTGTTATAGCTTTGAGAAGAATATTGGTGTAATTTTGATGAGCATTACACAGAACGTGTAGATTGTTTTGGGTAGTAATGACATTATCATAATATTTATTCTTCCGTCCGTGAGCATGGAATATTTTTCCATTTCTTGGTTTCTTCTTCAATCTCTTTCATAAATTTTCTATAGTTTTCATCATAGAGGTCTTTTACATCCTTGGTTAGGTTTACTCCTAGGTGTTTTATGGTTTTTCATGCAATTGTAAATGGGATTAGTTTATTGATTTCTCTTTCCGTTGCTTCATTATTGATGTAGAGCCATACGACTGATTTCTGTACTTTGATATTGTATTCTGCAACTTTACTGAATTCATTGATCAGTTATAGAAGGCTTCTGGTAGGGTCTGCCGGGTTTTTCATGTAGAGTATCATGTCATCTGTGAAAAGTGAAAGTTTTACCCATTCTTCTCAAACTATTCCAAAAAATATAAATAGAAGGAAAACTTCCAAACTCATTCTACGAAGCCAGCTTCACCTTTATACCCAAACCAGACAGAGACCCAGCAAAAAAGAGAACTACAGACCAATATCCTTAATGAATACAGATGCAAAAATACTCACCAAGATACTAGCAAATCAGATTCTACAGCATATAAAAAGAATTATCCATCATGATCAAGTGGGATTCATTCCTGGGTTACAGGGATGGTTCAATATCCACAAAGCCATCAATGTGATACATCACATTAACAAAAGAAAGGATAAAAACCATATGATCCTGTCGATAGAAGCAGAAAAAGCATTTGACAAAACTCAGCACCCTTTCTTAATAAAAACCCTTGAGAAAGTCGGAATAGAAGGAACTTACCTAAACATTATAAAAGCAATTTATGAAAAGCCCACAGCTAATATTTTTTCCATAATATTTTATTGTCAAATTGTTTTCCATACAATACCCAGTGCTCTTCCCCTTAAGTGCCCTCCACCATCCCCACCACCTCTTTTCCCCCCTCCCGCTTCCCCTTCAACCCTCAGTTCATTTTCAGCATTCAATAGTCTCTCAAGTTTTGCATCCCTCTCTCTCCCTA
>NC_043717.1:60544218-60545680 GCF_006229205.1 Suricata suricatta | reverse complement strand
GAAGGAGAAAATACGGACTCCAGAAGGAAGAGAACCTGAAGGATACCTGAGTGAGTGAGTGCGAACTGGGGAGATTGGAAAATGGGCCAGCCCGAGACGGGCAGGGGAGGGGGCAGCCCCAGCCCAACGTGGGGCAAGCGCACCGAGCCTGAGTGACAAAGGGAAGAGACAGACGCACGGAGCCTGAGTGACAAAGGGAAGAGACAGAGAGACTGAACACGCTCATAGTACTGTCTCTGGGGAAGACGTAAAGAACGCTTAACTGCGCTTGGAGAAGCTCACTCCATAGATAACTGCTGGGTAGCCTAAATCCTGAACCCAGTTGGTGCAAGGGAAGGAACAGCTTCCAGCCCAGTGCCATCTTGGCAAGGAGTCGGCCACCACTGCAGTGGCGGTGTCAGGGGTGCTCACTTCGACCTCGGTTTTGGGAGTGGGAGCACGCACCTCATTTCCATGGCACATCTCACCCCCAGCATTGGCCTCGCGAACCCTGAATCCCGGGTGCCAACAGGGGAAAAAAATAGCCCCCACCTATACACGATCCCTGCAGAGAGTTGGTGGCGGTGGAGACCTAGGTACAGGCCCAGGCTGCAGGAGCTCCCAGCTCATTTCCAGCAGCTCCCGGTGCCGCCTCCAGCAACAGCTATGCCCTCATTCCTCCCCCAACGCTAACGCGATCCCTGCCAGGGGTTGGGTCTGTGACGCTGCGCAGGCACATCACCTCCTGCTGCGCATCTCACCCCAGGCAGAGGTAGCCGAAATCCCAGGCTGAGCCAAGACAAATTGATTCCTCCCCCTAAGAAGCCAGCAACCAAAACAAAAACATCTCATCTGTGGTAGCATAAAAAGTGCCTGGACTGGAACTTTGAACTGAGGTGGGCCTTGAAAATACAACTTGGCTCAACTGCGGCAAAAGGAGATCGGACTCATTAGAGTAGCCTACAATTCATAGTTCAGCAAAGCTTGGCGAGACGCCTGCCTATCTAATCCCTGCAGACACCAAGGTGGAGCCTCTGTGAGCAGCCTCCAAGACCTACCACATCAAACCACGCCTATCTAAGAGGGGGAGCTGCCATTTTTGTTTGTTTTTTTTTTTTTAGTTGTTGTTGTTTTTGCTTTTTTAAATAATTTTTTTCTTTTTCTTCTTCATTTTTTCTTTTTGCTTTTTTCTGTACGTATTTTTTATTATTATTACTTTATGTTTTTACTTAAATTTTTAAAAATTTTTACTCCTTATTTTCCTTTCTCCTTTTTCCCTTTTTTGTTTCTCTTTTCTTCTTTATATAGGAGAATATATCTCATCCCTACCTCTCCCCTCAACTGGTCATACACTTTTAGACTGTCCACTGTCCTTTGTTGTCTCTGACGCCCTTTAATTTTTTCATTTTTTTCTTCTTTTTCTTTTTCTTTTCTTCTTCTCCTCTTTTCGTCTCTTTCCTCTCCATTCTCTTTATTTTCTTTC
>NC_043717.1:60521219-60544118 GCF_006229205.1 Suricata suricatta | reverse complement strand
GCTCCAGGCTTTGAGCTAGCTGTTAGCACAGAGTCTGACACGGGGCTCAAATCCACGAATGTGAGATCTGACCTGAGCCGAAGCCGGAGGCTTAACCGACTGAGCCACCCAGGCGCCCCTTAAGGGGGTTCTTTGTGCCTCTTGAATTTGAATGTCTATTTCTTTTCCCAGATTTGGGAAATTCTCAGTTATAATTTGGTCAAGTATCCCTTCAGTCCCTTTCTCTCTGTCTTCCTCTTCAGGAATGCCTATGAGCCGGATATTGTTCCGTTTGATTGTATCACTCAGGTCTCGAATTCTCCTTTCTTGCTCCTGGATTAATTTCTCTCTCTTTTTTTCAGCTTCCTCTTTTGCTAGAACTATATATTCTAATTCACCTATTCTTCTCTCTGCCTTGTCAATCCTTGAGGTGGCTGCCTCCAGTTTGTTATTCACCTTACCTATAGCCTTTTTTAACTCATAAGTCGATTCTTTGATGCTTTTCTCGACCCCAGTGGTTAATCTTATGACCAGCTTTTTAAATTCTTGATCTGATATGTTGTCTAGATCTGTCTTGAGCAGTTCTGTGGCTGTGACTTCCCGCTGGAAGTACTTCAGGGGAGAGTTTCTTTGTTTTGTCATTTTTGCCAGTTTTCTGTCTCTTGTCACCTTTAGAGAGCTCGTTCGGCTCTGTGCACCTATTAGTATTTCTCTCTTAAAGGAGGCTTATTGACTGTCCAAGGCCTGCTGTTTCAGGAGATATTCTAATGATATCTCTCAGTTTCTCTTGTTATGCCTGTGAGTATTTTATTTCCCTACTCCGCAATATTTGGGACTCACCTTCTTGCACACTTTGGCTTGTTTCTTGGTGTAGTCCTAGGAAGGAAAACAGACTGACAAACACCGAGGGTACAGAAGCACACTTACACACAGACAAATCAAACAAAGAAACACATTACAGGGGGGAAAGAAAAGAAAGAAAATGGGAGGGAAAGAGACGAAAAGAAGAGAAGAAGAGAAAATAAAAAGAAAAGAGAAAGAAGAAAAGAAAAAAAATATATAAAAGGGGGTCGGAGACAACAAAGGACAGTAGACCATTTAAAAGTGTATGACCAGTTTAGGGTAAGAGGTAAGGATGAGATACAGGAGAATATATATGGGTTGTAAGAAGGTGAAAAAGTAAGGGAGAAAGGAGAAAGGAATATAAGGAGTAAAATTTAAAGGAATTGAGTAAAAAAAAAGGAAAAAAAGGTAATAATGACAAAGAAATAAGTACGAAACTAGGAAGAAAAAAAATCTTTTTTATGTGTTAAAAAAACAAACAAACAAAAAAAACCAACAAAACAAAACAAAAAACAAACAAAAAAAAACCAAAAAGAACAAAAAAGCAGCAGCTCCCCCTGGTGGATAGGCTTGGTTTGGTGTGGTAGGTCTTGGAGTCTGTTCTCAGAGGCTCCGCCCCTGCCTGAGGCGAAATGAGCAGCAAGAGGTGAAGTGCGCACCTTCACAGACTTAATTGAGGAGTCCCTACCCCCAGTCAGGATCGTGATTGCAATGGGGGAAAGGAAGAAAACAAAAAGCAAAAAACCGAGTCTCTCTTAGTTTCAGATACCTTTGCTCAAGCCGCTGTGTGCTGCTGGAAATGAGTTGGGAGCTCCTACAGTCTAAGTGCGTGCCCAGGTCTCCACCCGCCACCGACTCTTTGTTGGGGGTCCTGTCAGTGTGCGCCCTATTTTTTCCCTGTGGGCACCCGGGATTCGCGAAGTCAGTGCAGGGGGTGGGGTGCGCCATGGAAATGCGGTCCGTGGTCCTGTTCCCAAAACCAAGTTCGAATTGCTTGCACCTGGCGCAGTAGCTGCTCTGGCCGCTTCCCTCCGGGGAGTGCACCTCCCCAGCGCAGCCACTTCTCACAGCCACAGACGCCTCTGATTCCCAGTGGAGATGCCTTAGGGCTGCAAGCTATTCCTTCTCTTGCGCCACCCTGGTTCGGGATTCCGGCTACCCAGCAGTTATCTATGGAGTGGGTTTCTGTCTCCAAGAGCAGCCAAGCGTTCTATACCTCTTCCCCAGAGACAGTTCTATGAGTGTGTTCCGACTCTGTCTCTTCCCTTTGTCTCCTGGGCGCTGCGCACTTGCGCCATGTTGGGCTGGGGATCTTACCTCCCCTGCCTGTCCCGGGCTGGCCCATTTTCAGATCTCCCCCGTTCGCCCCCACTCACTCAGGAATCCTTGAGGTTGTATTCCTTCTGGAGTTCGTATTTTCTCCTTCTGCTCTCGCAGATGAGCAGAAGGATCCTTCTCAGTTCGATAAATGGTGCGGACGGAGTTTACAGAGCTCCCTTCCTCTCTGCCATCTTGGCTCCACCCCCCAAAATTTAAATGTTTTAAATCAAAATTATAATATTTATCTTTCATTGTAGCAAGGTTTTTAATCATAGTTATGAATCCTTTTCCAACACCCAAGTTAAGGCGTAACACATGTTTTCTTCTAGTACTTGTATACTTTTACATTTTTCTCTGAGATCCTTTTGAATTTTCTTATTTTGTATGGTATTTAGAATGTATCTAATTTTATCCATTCTAAATGATTATCTAGTTTTCCCAACAGCAGTTATGAAAATACTTTCTCAAAGTGATTTGATATATACTATTTGTATGATGCAGTATACTTTTTATATAGTTAGGTCTCTTTTCTGGACCTTTTATTTTGTCCCACATATTTGTCTACTCAATGCTCAAATGCTATAGTATTTTACTTATGCAATCTTCATCGTATAATGTTTAAAAACTTTTTAATATTTATTTATTTTTGAGAAAGGGAGAGTGTGAGCAGGGGAGGGGCAGAAAGAGACAGAGACAGAGAACCAGAGAAGGACAGAGGATCTGAAGGAGGCTCTAGGCTCTGAGCTGACAGCAGAGAGCCCAATGGGGTGTTCAAACCCACGAGCCATGAGATCATGACCTCAGCCAAAGCTGGATGCTCAACTGACTGAGCCACCCAGATGCCCCAATGGTATAATGCTTAAATATCTGATGTGGCTAGTTCTGCTTGCATTAATAGCTCCTTTTTCAATGTTTTCTTAGCCATCCTTGTGTATTTGTTTTTTTATATGAACTTTTGGATCAATTTGCCTATGCTTCATAGAAAACTATAACTAAACTTAATCACTCCCAACATATAATAATGAAGATAAAACAGGATTATTTTAATAAAAATTTAATTTCAGAATTTTTAATTTTCATTTCAACAAACAGCCCTCACATTCTCATGTGAGAATGAGAAAATCCTCAGTCCATAGAACATAAAATATTTCTGAGTTGGAATAAGGATTTCCTGCCCTTGCAATGGAATGAAGCTGTTACTTACTGATCTTTGAGCACCTGTTGTTTTCTTTCTTGAGGCATGTTTATTGCCCTAAAAAGCCATATCAGAAATAATAATTTAGTTGACCTTAATGAAGATTCTGTCATTAGCAGCCTATTTTCTTTCAATGCCCTTAGGCACTGTAAATTGCTTAGGCTACTGGTTCTCAAAGTGCAGCCTATAAACCAGAAGCATTAGTATCATTAGGAACTTGTTAGAAATGTATATCTTCAGGCTCACTATGGACCTACTAAACCAGAAACTGGAGTTGGGACCCAGAGATGTCTGAGTTTAAATTCAAGCAATTTTGATACATGCTTACATTTGAGAACTACTCATTTAGGGGTTGAATAAGCACCGGATTTTACTAGGCCTGAGAACCATGATAATAAGAACCCTCTAAAAGTTTATCATGCTTCCTTGGACTTCCAGTAAATGTTTACCATACTTTCCAGGACTTCCAGGGAACATGGCTGAGTAGGAAGATCTTAGGCTCACCCCAAGACATTGTTATACCTAAATAACACCCACATCAAAGTAAATAAATCAGAAAATGACCTGAAGACTGGAAGAACAAACAGTTCTCAGATAAATGTAGAGAAGAGGCTACATCTAAGAGGTTAGAAATGGTGGAGATGTGTTCAGGAGCCACAGGACTCTCCATAAGAGGGAGGTATTCTTGGACATGGAGAAGGGAAAGGAGTAGATCCTACACCAAGTGCCCCAGGGACTGGAGACCCACACTGGGAAGATGAATCTCCACAGTATTTGGCTTTGAAAACCAGAGGGGCCCAACTTTTCTAATTCTTAAGATCATTGGTGTTTAACACCTGAAACTTGAAAAATCATCATTTCCACTCTCAGAAAGCCAGAAGATGATAGGAAACTGAGTCCTTGGCCTTACAATACAGCACAACAAACAGCCCTACTGAGATAAAGCATAGAAGCAACAGCTTGAAAAATGCCTCGGGTATATAGGTAAGATATATTTGCTAATCTCAGAACATGTGCTCTAGGGGCAGAGATCTCTGGGAGACTTCTCAAATTACAAAAGAGCACTTGGGCACCATTTCCTTACCCTACCCCCAGCCTAGATAACACAGCACAGTACAACAGCTCTCTAGTTTGCTAAAAGAAATTCCCACTCTCATACTCATCTAGGATCCTACCCCTCTATTGTGGCCTCAGAAGTTTTCCCCCATGGCCACAAGTTCTATCCCAAAGAGGATCAATGCAGACATTGTTGGCACAAATGCTGTGCTCCAGTGCTGTCTTGTGAAAACACCTCTTCCAATATGCCTTTGGCAAGAGAGAATCCAAAGCAGTGTGACAAGCCTGGCACAGTGCAAGCAGCTGCAACAGGAAACCACACCACTCCAAAGTGACTCCTGCCCCAGGAAGAAAGAAGATAACCATACACACCAGTCCAACTACAGCCCACACAGTGGGAGGGAGGCATACATCTGGTCTAACAATGGGCCTGCATACTAATGAAGATTTCTCAGGGGACAACACAGGAAGAGTGTCTTACAGTTAGTGTTGCCTCTTCTTTGGCAAAGGCCTAGTTTGACTCAACCAAAGCCCATGGTGTTCCCAGATAGCCCACTAATAACACAGAGACGAAATTCTGCCCACAACAAGAAGATAGTTATTGCAGAACACTGGAATGAAGACAAGCATAGCTCTGACACCACAGGAGGAAACAAGCAACACACATAGACACCTTGGAAGTTCCAGGTTTTGATGATTAGGGAACATTGCACTGCAAGACACTATAGGACATCTTCGTAAGACTACCACTTTTAAGAGCAGGAGACATAGCTGACTATCCTTATTCATAGAAACAGATACACAGAGTTAAATAAAATGAGGAGACTGAGGAATATTTCCCAAGAGAAATAACAAGACAAAATCACAACCAGAGACCTAAATGAAACAGAGATAAGTAATATGCCTTATAAGGAATTTAAAGTTTCAGTCATAAAGATACTCACTTGACTAGAGAAAAAGTAGAGTACCTTAGTAAGGCCCTCAATAAAGAGATAAAATCCACAAGAAAGAACCAATAAGAGATGAGGAACACAAAAACTGAAACTGAAAATAGAGAGAATAAATAATAGACTAGAGGAATCAGAATAATGGATCAGTGATCTAAAGCACAGAGTAATGGAGAGCAACCAAGCTGAGCAAGAGAGAGAAAAACAAATAATACAAAATGAAAATAGATTAAGGAAAACTCAGTGACACTATCAAGCCTAGTAACATTTACATTATAAGGATACCGGATCTTTGAGAAGAAAAAGGGAGCAGAAAATTTATTTAAAGAAAGAATAGCTAAAAACTTTCTTAATCTGGGGAAGGAAACAGAAATCCAGGTGATGGGGAGTGAGAGTCCCCAATAAAATCAACCCACAGAGATTCACATCAAGACATATATTAATATTGAAATGGCAAAAATTAGTAATAAAGAGAGAATTTTAAAAGCAGCAAGATAAAAGAAGATTATACGCAAAGGAAACCCCATAAATATTTCAGATGATTTTCCAGAAGAAATATTGCAGGCTAGAAGGAAGCAGCATGATATAGTCAAAGTGCTGAAAGAAAAAAAAAAACCTGCAGCCAAGAATAGTCTATCCAGCAAGGCTATCATTAAAAATAGGAGAAATTAAGAGTCTCCCAGACAAACAAAAGTTAAATAAATTCATCACCACTAAAGTAGCTTCAAAAGAAATGTTAAAGGGGAGTCTTTGAGTAAAAGAAAGGAACATAAGGGGGGGTAGAAAGCACAAAAGGAACAGAATTAAGCATATCTATAAAAGTCAGTTAAAAAAAGTAAAATAAAATAAAAGTTAACTAAGGGATTCACGAAATAAAAAGATGTAAATACCATATATCTAAAACATGGAGGGGGAGTAGAGGAGTAAAAATGTATTGCTTTTATTTTTTATTTTTTTTAAATGTATTGCTTTTAGAATGTGTTCAAACTTGGATGACTCCCCTCTACTTAATATAGATAGCTATATGCATAAGATATTAGATATAAATATAATGGTAATTATAAATGAAAAACCAGTAATAGATATGCAAAAAATAAAGACAAAGGCATCCAAGTATATCATAAAAGAAATTCCCCAAAACATAAGAGAAGAGAACAAGGGAAAGCGGAAACAGAGAATTATAAAAACAACCATAAATCAAGTAACAAAATGGCAATAGGTACATATTTATCAATAATTACTTGAATGTAAGTGGACTAAGTTTCTCAGTAAAAATACATCAGGTGACAGAATGATAAAAAAGTAAGTCCTATCTGTATGACGCCTACAAGAGATTTATTTCAGACCTAAAATCACATGCAGATGGGAAGAAATGGGATGGGAAAATGTTAATCGTATAAATGGATGTAAAAAAGGAAAGCTGGTGTTGTAATACTTATATCAGAAAAAAAAACAGACTTTAAGACAAACACTGTAACAAGAGATGAAGGACACTATATAATAATAAAGAAAACAATCCAACAAGAATATGTAAAAATTGCAAATGTGCCCAGATATATAAAGTAGCTAAAAACAAACATAAAGGAAGTAATAAATAGAATACAACACTACTAGGGGACTTTAGTACCCGATTTACACCAAAGAATAGATCGTCCAAACAGAAAAGCAACAAGGAAACAGTGGCATTGAATGACATATTGGACCAGAGAGATCTAAAAAATTTATTCAGGATATCTGATTTTAAAACAGAAGAATACACATTCTTTTCAAGAGCACATGGAACATTACATCACATATTATGCCATAAAACAAGTCTCAACAAATTCAAAAAGATGGAAGTCATCCCATGCATCTTTTCTAATTATAACACTATGAAACTATAAATCAACCAAAAAGTTATCTGGGAAGAAAACAAGTATAAGGAGATAAAAATAACAGGCCACTAAACAATGATTTGGTCAACCAAGAAATCAAAGGGAAAATTTAAAAATGCTAAATGAAATTAGGTCAGTCAGAGAAAAATACCAAATGATTTCAATCATGTGTGGAATTTAAGGAATAAAACAAATAAAGAAAAAAATAGACAAACACAAAAACAGACTCCTAACTATAGGAAAAAATTGATGATTACTAGAGGGGTGGTGGGGATGGGGGAATAGCTGAAATAAGTAAAAGGGATTAAGAGTACACTTGTGATGAGCAACTAACTAGTGTGTAAAATTGTTGAATCACTATATTGTATACCTGCAACTAATATAACATTGTACGGTAAGTATACTGGAATTTAAAAAAACACAACATACTTTCAATTATTTTCATTTTGCTGAACACCATAGATAATTAAGTTGAATAATCATAATCTTTAAGCACAGAATATATTCTAGAAAATTCTATTTCTCAAGAAACCTGCTCATCCCTCTACCTTTCAATTCAATATCCTCTATTTTGGCCTCTGACCATTTATAACAGTAACCGTGATGGGTAGGCATAATAGTGGTAATTACTGCTTTTCTTTAAAAGGGATCTCAAGACTCAAAACAGGAATATTTGGAAGAGGTCTAGGGATTCATTTCTATAATATACCAATTGTATCTCCCATTTTTCTTCCAACCTCCTGCATTTTTAAACCATTAAATATGACATTTTAGCCATCTCTTTTGCTACCACATAACAAAAGATTGTGATGGAAAATTCATCTCAAACTGTCATAAAACTAAAGGTATTTAATGTGCCACATAACGAGAAAGTCTAGAGGTATACCAGTTTTGGCATTGCTGAATATAAAGTTCAAACAGTGTCATCAGAACCTGTTTTCTCTTCATCTCTTGACTACACTTTCTTCCATGTGAGCTAATTCTCAGTTTCCACATGACAGAAAATTTTCTTTGGAGACTCCAGGTCTGTCCCATTAATGTCCAATAGTAGAGAGCAAGAGTGTTAGAAGTCCTGGTAGAAGTACGGTCACTAGGTTAAATACAGGACTCTTACTTAAATTTGAATTTCAGATAAACTATATTTTTTTATGTCCTAAATATTAAAGAATACATTCTCATACTAGAAATTAACTGCATCCTATTTTTTATTTTCTAAATCTGACAAGCCTAAACAGAAATCTCATATCCTATCATTGACTCTAACTGGGTTATTTGCTCAATTCTAAATTAGTGGTGTGACCTACTGAATATAATGATCAGAATGACCAGACCTGATTCATATTACCATTTCTGGGACCAGGAGAGAACTCCACCAGGGATACATTGGCAAAAAGCAGGAAAAGTATGGTGTAAAAGAAGACTGAAATTAAGGGATGGTTACCATAAGAAAGGTGAATGTCATTAGACAGCAAAAAACAATATGTCCTTCATAAGGATTTTTTTTATCAACCTATAAAAATGACAAAAATACAACACATATCAATGAACTTCAGTGAAATAATTCTGTGGAAACTAAACTAATACAGTTCATGTGTATATTTTTTATGGTTTCAGGTCTCAAATTTAGGTCTTTAAATGCTTCAGTTTTTATTGGATTTCTCTTTCTTCAAGTTTTTATTTAAATTCTAGTTAACATATAGTGTAATATTGGTTTCATGAGTAGAATATAGTGATTCATCATTTACATATAACACCCAGTACTCCACAAAACAAGGGCTCTCCTAAAGACCCTTCGCCCATTTAGCTCATCTTTCACGCACCTCCCATCCAGCAACCCTCAGTTTTCTCTCTATAGTTAAGAGTTTCCTATAGTTTTTCTCCCTCTTTTTTTCCCCTTTCTTACCCTATGGTCATACGTTTTGTTTCTTAAATTCCACATATGGGTGAAATCATATGATATTTGTCTTTCTCTGACAGACTTATTTCGCATAGCATAATACACTCTAGCTCCATACAAGACATTACAAATAGCAAGATTTATTTTTGATTACTGAGTAATATTCCATTATGTATATATACCATTACGTTTTTATCCATTCATCGTTCAATGTACATTTGAGATCTTTCCATAATCTGGCTATGGTTGACAGTGCTGCTTTACACATTGGGCGCATGTGCCCCTTCTAATCAGCATTTTATATTCTTTGGATAAATATCTAATAGTGCAATTGCTGGGTGACAGGGCAGTTCTGTTTTTAATTCTTTGAGGAACCTCCATACTGTTTTTCAGAGTTGCTGCCCCAGTTTGCATTCACACCAACAGTGTAGGAGGGTGTTCATTTCTCAACATCTTTGCCAATATTCCTTGTTTCTGTGTTGTTAATTTTAGCCATTAGGAGACATGTAAGGTGGTATTTCATTATGGTTTTGATTTGTATTTTCATGATGATGAATGATATTGAGCATCTTTTCATGTGTTTGTTAGCCATCTGGAAAGCTTCTTTGGGAAAATGTCTATTTATGACTTTTTCCCATTTCTTAACTGGATTATTTGTTTTTTGGGTGTTGAATTTGGTAAGTTCTTTTTAGGTTTTGGATCTTAAGCCTTTACCAGATATGTTATTTGCAAATATCTTTTCCCATTCCATAGATTGCCTTTAGTTTCATGGATTATTTCTTTCACTGTGCAGAAGCTGTTCCAATAGCTCATTTTTGCTTTTGTTTCCCTTACCTCCAGTTGCATGAGGCTGATGCCAAAAGGGTTGCTGCCTGTGTTCTCCTCTAGGATTTTGATGATTCCCTATCTCAAAGCATTCATTTTAGAAGTAAGTAACCCAGAGTGATCCACTGTTAATTTTGTATAGATTCTGAACTTTTAATGCACTAGAATGGCATTATATATTTTACTTGCCAGGTCAGATTTTTAGCTTATAGTTTGCAATAATGGGGCTGTTGTCCTCTCACAAACTAACTTCC
The DNA here is from genome assembly GCF_006229205.1 of Suricata suricatta. Lineage (NCBI taxonomy): Eukaryota > Metazoa > Chordata > Mammalia > Carnivora > Herpestidae > Suricata > Suricata suricatta. The sequence continues at coordinate 60,533,928 of NC_043717.1, read as the reverse complement.
AGCCAGGTTGAATCCTCCTACACCTCAGTTTGTACTTCCACAAATGATAAATCAAAAACTTTACTTTGCAATATGATAAGTCAAAAACTTTACTTTACAATATAGTTCTTCCATGTACATATTAACCCTGTATTTTGTGTGTCTCTTTCTCTTTTTTAATTGAAGTGTAGTTGGCATTGTATATTATAGTAGTTTCAAGTGAACAACTTGAATAAATCAAATAGTGATTTCACAATATATGCAGTATGAAATTCTCACCATAAGTGTAACTACCATCGTCACCATACAAATTATTAAAATACTATTGACTATATTCTCTCTATTGTACTTTTAATTCCAATTATTTATTTTATAACTGGAAGTTTGTACTTCTTAATCACTTTTACTTATTTTACTTCTGCCCACACCCGTCTGGCAATCTTAAGTTTGCATTCTGTATTTATAGCTCTGATTCTGCTTTTCGTTTGTTTGTTCACTCTTTAGTTTTGTTTTTTAGATTCAAAATATATGTGAAATCATACATTATTTCTTTCTCTGTCTGACTTATCAAATTTTTTATGACTAATATTCTGGTGTGTGTGTGTGTGTGTGTGTGCGCACGTACCACTTCTTATTGATCAAGTCCTCTATCGATGTATACTTTGGTTGCTTCCATATGGCTTTAGGTCTTTTTTTTAATAATGAAAAGTAATTTTTTATTCTTTACCCAGATTTGTCAATATTTTTGTTGAAGTATAATTGACACACGATGTTACATTACTTTAAAATATATAATATAGTGACTGGAGAATTCTATACATTATGTTTCCTCATCACAAGTATAGCTACCATCTGTCACAATACAACAATATTGCAATACCACTGATTATATTTCTTATTCTACACATTTTGAACCCATAATTTATTTATTCCATAACTGAAAGTCTATAATTCCCAACCCCTTTCACTCATTTTTAGATCTCCCCACCCTTGTCCCTTCTGGCAACCACCAGTATGTTCTATGTATTTATGAGTCTGTTTCTGGGTGGGGTTTTTGGTGCTTTTTGTTTATTTAGTTTTTTAAGTCCACATGTAAATGATATCATAAGGTAGTTGTCTCTCCTTGTCTTATTTATTTCACTTAGCATAATACCCTGTGGATGCATCCACATTGTTGCAAATGGATCTAGTTATTTTTATGGATTAATAATATTCCATTGTGTATATATAGATATATAGATATAGATAAATATAGATACAGCATATCTAAATATCTATAGGTAGATAGATAGATAAAATTTCCTCTTTAGCCCCCATCTATTTATGGAAACAAGTTATTTCCATATCTTTGCTATTATAAATAATGTTTCAGTTAACATTGGGGATGCATATATCTTTTCAAATTAGTGTTTTCACTTGCTTTGTGTAAATACCCATTCATTGAATTACTTGATCATATAGTATACCCATTTTTAATTTTTTGAGACACTTCCATACTGTTTTCCACAATGATTGTACCAATTTACATTCCCATCAACAATTCTCAAGCTTTCTTTTTTCTTGTCTTCTTTGCCAGCACCTGTTATTGATACCAACCATTCTGAACGGTGTAGTGACATCTCATTGTGGTTTTTATTTGTATTTCCATGATAATTAGTGATGTTGGATATCATTTTATGTGTCTGATGTCTATCTGTAGGTTCTCTCTGGAAAAAATGCCCTTTTAGGAGTTCTGTCCATTTTTCAGTCAGATATTTGCTTTATTGGTGGTGAGTTATAGCTTCTATTTATATAATTTAGATGGTAACCACTTAATCAATGTATTATTTGCAAACATCTCCTCCCATTAAGTAGGTCATCTGTTCATTTTATTAACACTATTCTCCATTGTGCAAAAGCTTTTTATTTTAGTTTACGTCCAGTAGTTTATTTTTGCTTTTGCTTCCATTGCCAAAAGAGACATATTTAGAAAAATGTTGCTATGTCCAATGTCCAAAAGTTACTGCTTATGTCTTCTTTTAGGAGATTTATGGTGTCAGGTCTTACATTTAGGTCTTTAATCCATTTTGAGTTCATTTTTGCATGTGGTGTAATAATGTGTTCCGGTTTCATTCTTTTGCTTTATCTACCCAGTTGCCTCAGCACAATTTATTGAAAAGACTGTCTTTTCCTCAATGTAGACTCTTGCCTCTTTTGTCATAGATTAATTGACCATGTAGGTATGAGTTTAGTTTTGGGTTCCTGTTCTGCCTCATTGATCTATGTGTCCATATTTGTGCCAGTACCCTACTGTTTCAGTTACCACACTTTTGTAGAATGTCTTGAAATCTGATAATGTGATGCTTCAAGCTTTGCTATTCTTTCTAAGTATTGCCTTTCTGAAGCTTACAAGTGTGCCATATCCCCCACATTTTCCTGTTGCATAGCTGAAGCTAGTGGGAGCATACAATCCCTACAGAAGATGACCCTTGTTCAACTAGCCCTGGCGGCCATGGGAGAGAGAGTTACTGAAATCCAAAGGAATATAACAATTGGAAAGACAGTTTATGGAAGGTCACCACCCCCAGGGATCTGCACTGACAACAGACTGAAACACTTTTCTTCATATATGTCTATTTTCTTAGCCTGAAACTTCATCCTGAGACACAGGTTTCAGACAGGCTAAAGAGGTCCTCCCTGGGAATGTAAGTAAGGAAACCTTATCTTTGTGCACTTTCTTGGCCTCACTACTGCCAGATAATACCTCTAAGAAATGAGCTTATACATTTTTCTGGAGCCTCATTTTCCGCAAATGTCAGCCAGAGGTCTTCTCCAGACCTCATAATCTGTAAAGTTGCTATCTGAGGGTCTGGTTTCCAATCATTACCAATTTAGGAGATAAATGAGATTCCTCCCCTTGGAACATAAACAAGTCTTAGCATACCTTCAACAACAGGATCTATCAAGAATAAAACAAGCAGTTTAGAAAATTGCAAAGTTTTGAGAGGCCACCAAAAGCTAGGCCAGGCTGAATAAGTGGCATCACATACACATGTCTACTACAAATCTGTGAGAAGTCGCTGCTTCACATTCTACTTATAAACAGAGAGCCAAGCAAAATGAGGAAACAGAAATATGTTACAAATTAAAGAAAAGTCAAAAACTCAGAAAAAGAACATAATGACACTGAGATAAGTAATTTATCTGATAAAGAATTCAGAGTAATGTTCATACATATGCTCACTGAACTTGAGAGAAGAATGGATGAAAACAATAAGAATATCAACAAATAGATATAACACATATAAAGTTCCAAACAGAAATCATAGGCTGAAGAATAACTTAAATGAAAAATAGAGATGTTCAACAGAAAACTGGATGAAGAAGAAAAACAGATCAGTGAGCTAGAAGACAAAACACTACCCTTATGCAGAAAGCAAAAGAAAAAAATAACTTAAAAAATGAGGATAACTTAAGGCAATTATAGCACAATATTAAATGAAATTATATTCACATTATAAGACCTCAGAAATAGAAGAGAAAAGAGCTGAAAACTGAAAGAAATTATTGCTGAAATATTCCCAAACCTAAAAAATAAAACATATATCTAGTTCTAGGAAGCAGAGAGTTCCAAATAAGATAAACTCAAAAATATCCATGCAAAGACGCATTATAATTAAAATATCAAAAGTGAAATAAAAAAAGTTAAAATTGTAAGTGCAGAAAGAGAAAAACAAAAAGGTACAAAGCAAACTGTACAAGTCCATCAGCAAATCTTCCAGCAGAAACTGCAGGCTAAAACGGAGTGGCATATCATTTTCAAAGTCCTGAAAGAAAAAAATTAACAACCAAGAATATTGCATCAACTAACGTTATTCTTTAGAATTGAAGGCAAGATAAAGAGTTTTCAGAACTAGAAAAGCTAAAGAAATTTATTCTACTAAAGTAGCCTTATAAGAAATCTTAAAGGAACTTCTTGAAATTGAAAAGAAATGATACTAATGAATAACAACATAACATACAAAAGTAAAAATCTCTCTAGAAAATGCCAATATATAGTAGAGGCAATGGACTAATCATTTATAAAACTACTATGAAGTTTAAATGACAAAAGTAGTAAAGTTCATAAAACTACAATAATTAATGGTTATTTTATAATCATAAATGTATAAATATATAATAATAAAATGTGGCATCAAAAACATAAAACATTGGTGGGGTGTGTAAAACTCAATGTCTTGGAATGTGTTAAAATTTAATTTGCTATCAACTTAAAACAGACTGCTATATACATACTATAAGCATGGGTGGCTCAGTTTGTTAAGTGGCTGACATCAGCTCAGGTCATGATTTCGCTGATCATGGGCTTGAGCCCCCACGTCGGGCTTTGTGCTGATAGCTCAGCCTGGAGCCTGCTTCAAATTCTGCGTCTTGCTCTCTGCCCCTCTGCCGCTCGCACTCTCTCACTTTCTCTGTCTCTCTCTCTCAAAAATAAACAAAAAAAATTTTAAACATGTGAAACTTGCAGTAATTACAAACTAAAATTTATATTGAATACACAAATAAAAAAATATAGCACTAAAGAAAGTCATCAAAGGACAATGGAAGAGAGTGAGAGAAAAATAAAAGAACAGAAAGAATCTACAAAAAGAACCAGAAAACAATAAATGAAATGGCAATAAATACCTACGAATAATTACATTAAAGTTAAATGAACTGAATTTTCCCATCAAAAGAAATAGAGTGGATAAAAGGATTAAAAAAAAAAAAAACCGGCCTGACCTGAAAGAGTAGCTAATGATTATTTGCATTGCAGGAAGAGAAACCAGCTTGCAAGGAGGAATGGAATTGAGACAGGAAATGGCAAGAAGTCTTTTGAAGACATCATCTTTATCTATGAGGACAAAATTACTACATCAAACGGAATTGTCACTTTATAATACATCCCATGGCTTTCATGAGGAAGAAGTGAAAAAAAAAAAAAACTTGAGCCGTTTCCTGGTGGATCCATTGACCTTCAGAAGGAAGACAGTGGCATTGGCATTCTTACCCTGGACAATCCAAGTAAAATGAATGCCTTCTCAGGCGTTATGATGCTACAACTTCTGGAAAAGGTGATTGAACTGGAAAATTGGACAGAAGGGAAAGGTCTCATTGTCCGAGGGGCAAAAAATACTTTCTCCTCAGGATCTGATCTGAATGCTGTGAAAGCACTAGAAACTCCAGAGGATAGAATGGCTTTATGTATGTTCATGCAGAACACCTTAACAAGATTTATGAGACTCCCTTTAATAAGTGTTGCACTGATTCAGGGTCGGGCCTTAGGTGGAGGAGCAGAATTTACTACAGCATGTGATTTCAGATTAATGACGCCAGAGAGTGAGATCAGATTTGTCCACAGAGAGATGGGCATAATTCCAGGCTGGGGCGGTGCTACCCGCCTAGTTGAAATAATTGGCAGCAGACAAGCTCTCAAAGTGTTAAGTGTGGCCCTCAAACTGGATTCAAAAAAAGCTTTAAACATAGGGATGATTGAAGAGGTCCTGCAGTCTTCAGATCAAACTGAATGTCTAGAAGAGGCAAAAGAGTGGCTAAAGCAGTTTATCAAAGGGCCACCGGAAGTAATTAGAGCTTTGAAAAAATCTGTTTCTTCAGGCAAAGAGCTTTGTTTCGAGGAGGCATTACAGAATGAAAGAGATATTTTAGGAACAGTTTGGGGTGGACCTGCAAATAAAGAGGCTGTTGCTAGGAGAGGAAAATTTAATAAATAAATTTTAAAAATATGATATACAAGAAAAACTCCAATAAATTCATATTTGTAAAGTTAAATATTAAATCATAATACCAGAATTACTTGAAGGCTACACTTAGAATTTGATTTAATAATTTTTTGAATATTTGAACTCATTGACCTAGTTTTCAGTATATTTGGGTAATTAGCAAATAATCTAGAACATTTGCCTAAAATATACAGCACTTTTAGCTTAAAATGATCAATTTCCATAGTTTTAGCCCAGTAACAAAAGACCAGTTTTTAAAAGGAAAAACCTCTCCACAGAACCTATTCCTGGATTATTTTTCATGGTCTGTGTTCTTTCTTACCTGGAGATAATTTACAAAAATAACAATGAAATTTGCACTAAAGAAAAAAAGTGGAAGAGGGGTCAAGGAACAAGATAACAAGAGGTATGGTTAGTCATTTTCTTCTGCTCTAAGTAGTGGTAATAGGTAGAGAATTGGGAAGAGATGCTGGGTTGGCTCAGTTAGTGAAGCATGCGACTCTTGAAACTGGAATTGAGGTTGAGCCTCATGTTCAGTGTAGAGATTACTTTAAAAAATAATGTTTAAAAAGAACTGAGGGATGCCTGGGTAGCTCAGTCGGTTGAGCATCTGACTCTTGATTTCAGCTCAGGTCATGATCTCCTAGTTCTGGAGATTGAGCCTGCATGGGGGCTGTCCACACAGAGCCTGCTTGGGATTCCTTCTTCCTCTCTCAAAATAAATAAATAAACTTAAAAAAAATAAAATAAAGAAACAAACAAACAAAAAAAACCTAGACACATATATGCACAACATACAAGGGACTCACTTCAGTACTCAGGATGTGCAAAGACTAAAACCAAAAGAATAAAAAATGGTATTCCATGCAAATTGAAACTAAAGTAAGCTGATGTAGTTATACTTATACCAGACAAAATAGACAATAAAACAAAGATTGCAATAAAAGCCAGTAAGCAGCACTACATAATAATAGAGGGGTCAATTCAGCAAGAAGATATAACATTTATAAAGATATATACACTCAAAAGAGGAGCACTGAGAAATAAAATAATATTATAGAACTAAAGGAAGAAATTGACAACCATAAAATAACAGTAGGGGACTTCAACACTTACATCAAAGAATTGATCATCCAGATGTAAAATCAATAAGAAAATATTGGACTTAAAGAATATATTAGACCACGTGGGCTAAATAGATATATACATATACATAACATTCCATTCAAAAGCAGCCAGATATACATGCTTTTCAAGTGCACTCAGTACAGTTTCCAGGATAGATCACATTTTAGGCCAAAAAATAAGTCTCAATAAACTTAAGAAGATTGAAATCATATCAAGCGTTTATTCTGATCACAATGATATAAAACTGATAGAAATTAATTACAAGAAGGAAACTGGAAAAAACTACAAATACATGGAGATTAAATAAAATGTTACCAGACAACTACTGGGTTACTAAAGAAATAAAAGGATAAATCAAAAAATAATGATAGACAATAAAAACAAAAGCACAACATATCAAAATCTCTAAATGCAACAAAGACTTCACAGTAAAGAGGCCTACCTCAAGAAACAAGAGAAATCTAAAATAAGTAATTAAATTCTACACCTAAAATGATTAGAAAAAAAGACAAAGTCTAAAGTTAGAAGAATAAAGGACATAATAATCAGAGTAGAAATAAATTAAATACAGACAAAAAAGACAAAAGATAACATCAATGCAGTTAAGAGCTGGTTTTTTGAAAAGATGAACAAATTGGAGTTAGATCCACCAAGAAGACATAAAAGAGAGGCAAATAATTCAATTCTTAATTGAAATGAAAGAGAATAAAGTATAAATAATACCACAGAAATACAAAGAATCATAAGCAAATATTCACCAACAAATTGAACAAACTAGAAGAAATGGATAAATTCCTAAAAACTTACAATTTTCCAAAACTGAATCATAAAGTAATAGAAAATCGGAATGGCTTGTTTACTGGTAAGGAGTTTGAGTCAGTAATCAAATACCTCTCAATTAAATAAAGTCCAGGATCAGATGGATTCACTGGTGAATTCTACAAAACACTGAAAACAAAGATTTAGTACATATCAATTTTAACGTCTTCCAAAAAATGTAAGGGAAAGGGACACATCCAAACTCATTTTACAAGTTCAGCATTACCCTGATGATAAAACCAGATTAGGTGACCACAAAAAAAAAATAAAATTAAGCCAATATTTCTGATAAATAGAGTTATAGAACTCTTCAATGAAACATTAGCAAACCAAATTCAACAATACAGTAAAAAAAACATACAGCATGCACTTTTCCAAGAAGACATCCAGATGGCCAACAGACTCGTGAAAAGATGCTCAACATTACTCATATCAGGGAAACACAAATCAAAACCAAATTGAGATACAACTTCACACTGGTCAGAGTAGCTAAAATTAACAACTCCAGAAACTACAGATGTTGACAAGGATGTGGAGAAATGGAAACCCTCTTGCACTGTTGGTGGGAATGTAAACTGGTGCAGCCCCTCTGGAAAACAGTGTTGTGATTCCTCAAAAAAATTAAAAATGGAATTACCTTATGACCCAGCAATAGCGCTACTAGGAATTTATCCAAAGGAAACAGGAGTGTTGATTCATAAGGGCACATGTACTCCAATGTTTATACCAGCACTATCAACAATATCCAAATTACAGAAACAGCCCAAATGTCCATCAATTGATGAGTGGATTAGAAGATATGGTTTATATATACAATGGAATGCTTCTTGACAATGAGAAACAATGACATCTTGCCATTTGCAACAGGAGGGTATTAAGCTAAGTGGAATAAACAGTCAGAGAGAGACAGTTATCATATGTTTTCACTCATTATGTGGAATTTGAGAAACTTAACAGAAGAACATGGGGGAAGGGAAAAGGAAAAATAGTTTCAAACAGAGAGGAAGGTAAATCATAACAGACTCTTAAATACAGAGAACAAAGTGAAGCTTGATGGGGGTGTGAGGGAGAGGGGGAAATGGGTGACAGGCATTGAGGAGGGCACTTATTGGGATGAGCACTGGTTGTTGTATGTAAGCAATGAATCATGTGAATCTACTTCGGAAGCCAAGAGCACACTGTATACTGTATGTTAACTAACTTGACAATAAATTATATTTTAACAAATAATACAGAATGAACAGGTGGGATTTATTCCAGATATATGAGAATGGTTCAATACCTGCAAATCAATCAACATAATACACCACATTATTAAAATGAAAGATAAAAATTATATGATTATCTCAGAAGATGCGGAAAAAGCATGTAACAAAATTCAACATCCTGCAATAATACAAGTCTCAATAAAATAAGTAGAGAGGGATCATAACTTAAAATAATAAAGGGTGCATATAACAAACTTACAGCTAACATAATCAATGGAGAAAAGATGCAAGCTTTCCCTGTGAAATGAGGAATGAACCAAGTTGTATTTTCCAGACCAGCCTCGGTTCAAAGTCCTAGTCCATGCACTTTTATGCTACCACAGATGAGATGAACTTGCTTTGGCTGCTGAATTCTTGTGATGTACACAAGGAGATCGGACTCATTAGAGTGGCCTGCAGTGCTTAGTTCCAGCAGAGCTTGGGGTGTGGACATTCTACTCTCTGCAGTCACCAACACAGAGCCTCTGAGAGCAGCCCCCAAGACCTACTACATCAAACCACACCTATCCGCAAGAGGGAGCTGCTGCTTTTTTTTTCTTTCTTTTTCCTCTTTTTTTTTCTTTCTTTGTACATATTTTTTATTATTATTACCTTTTTTTAGTTAAATTTTTTTAAATTTTTACTCCTGATTTTCCTTTCTCCTTTCTCCCTCTTTTTTTTCTTTGCAATCCAGATATATTCTCCTGTATCTCATCCTTATCTCTCCCCTCAACTGGTCATACACCTTTAGACTGTCCATTGTCCTTTGTTGTCTCTGACCCCCTTTATTTTTTCTATTCTTTTTGTCTCTTTCCTCTCCATTATTTTCTTTTCCTTCCCACATTTAATTTGTTGGTCGGTTTGATTTGTCTTGCATTGGTGTGCTTCTGTTCCTTCTCTGTTTGTCTGTCTGTTTCCTTCTTAGGACTACCCCAAGAAACAAGCCAAAGTGTGCATGACAGTGAGTCCGAAATATCACTGAGTAGGGAAATAAAATATTCAAAAGCACAACAAGAGAAACTGAGAGACACCATCAAATAATAATATTTCCTGAAACGACAGGGCCTAGATAGTCAATAAGCCTCCTTCAACAGAGCAATACTAACAGGTGCACAGTGCACAACGAGCTTTTTAAAGCTCACAAGAAACAGAAAACTAGCAAAAATGACAAAACAATCAATCAAATGGAACAACATCCGTATCATAGAAATTCCTGAAGAGGAAGACAGAAAGAAAGGGCCTGAAGAGATACTAGACCAAATTATAACTGAGAATTTCCCAAATCTTGGGAAAGAAATAGACATTCACATTAAAGAGGCACAAAGACATAATTGGAATCGACATTCAGAATGACATATCATAGTGAAACTGGCAAAATATAAAGATAAAGAGAGGTTCTGAAAGCAGCTAGGGATAAAAGGGCCCTCATGTACAAAGAGCAACCTATAAGAGTGGTTACAGACGTATCTAATGAAACTTGGCAGACCAGGAAGGAATGGCAGGAATCTTTAATGTAATGAACAGAAAATCATGCAGCCAAGAATCTTTATCCAGCAAACCTGTCATTCAAAATAGAAGAAAAAAGTGTTCCCAAATAAACAAAAATTGAGAGAATTCATGACCACCAAACCAGCCCTACAGGAAATCCTAAGAGGGACTCTAGAAGGGAAATGTTGCAAAGATTAGAGGGTGCCAGAGACACCACTCAAACATGAATTCTAGGAAGAACACAATGACTCTAAACCCACATTTTTCAATAATAACACTGAATGTAAATGGACTGAATACACCAATTAAATGACACAGGGTAGCAGAATGGATAAAAAAAAACAAAATCCATCTATTTGCTGTCTACAAGAGACTGATTTTCGAGCTGAAGATACCTTCAGGTTGAAAGTAAAGGGATGGAAAAATATCTATTATGTGACTGGAAGCCAAAAGAAAGCCAGAGTAGCCATACTTATATCAGACAAACTGGACTTTAAAGTAAAGGCAGTAACATGAGATAAAGAAGAACATTATATACTAATTACAGGGTCTCTCCATCAGGAAGAGCTAACAATTATAAATATCTATGTGCCAAATTTCGGAGTGCCCAAATACATAAAAAATTAATCACAGACAGAAAGAATCTTAATTCATGAGAATGTGCTAATTGAAGGGGACTTTAATACTCCACTGGCAGCAATGGATAGGTCAACTAGAAAGAGAATCACTAAAGAAGCAATGGACCTGAACGACACATTGGAACAGATGGAACTGATAGATATATTTAGAAGTCTGCATCCTGAAGTTAGGAAATTCACCTTCTCCTAGAGTTCACATGGCTAATTCTCCAAGATAGATCACATAATAGGGCATAAAGCAGCCCTCCATGATTATAAAGGAATAGCTATGATACCATGCACACTTTCAGATCACAATGCTATGAACCTTGAAAGAAACCACAGAAAAAAGTCTGGAAAACTTCCAAAAATGTAGAGGTTAAAAACCACCCTACTAAAGAATGATTGGGCTAATCAGACAAATAGAGAAGAAATTAAGAAATATATGGAAACAAATGAAAACGAAAATACAACAATCCAAAATCTCTGGGATGCAGCAAAGACAGTCCTAAGAGGAAAGGATATTGAAATCCAAGCCAATTTCAACAAACTAGAAAAAGCGCAAATTCAAAATCTAATGGAGCACCTACTGGAACTAGAATGGAAGCAGCAAGAGCAACCCAAACCCAGCTGAAGAAAAGAAATAATAAAGATCAGGGAAGAAATAAACAATACAGAATCCAAAAAAACAGCTGAGCAGATCAATGAAACCAAGAGTTGGTTCTTTGAAAAAATAAATAAAATTGATTAACCTTAGCCAGGCTCCACAGAAATAGAGAGCACCCAGATAGACAAAATCAGGAATGAAAATGGATCTATTACAACCAATCTCTTATAAGTACTAGGAATCATCAGAGATTACTATGAAAAATTATTGCTAAAAAACAGGACAACCTAGAATAAATGGATGAATTTTTAAATACACATGCACTGCCAAAATTCAAATGGGAAGAGCTAGAAAGCATGAACAGGCCAATAACCAGTGAAGAAATTGAATCCGTTATCAAAAATCTTCCAACAAATAAGAGCCCTGGACCAGATGGCTTCCCAGGGGAATTTGACTATACATTTAAAGCAGAGCTGTTACCCATTCTTCTCAAACTATTCCAAAATATAGAAATAGAAAGGAAACTACCAACCTCATTCTGTGAAGCCAGCATGACCTTGATACCCAAACCAGGCTGAGACCCAGCAAAAAAAGAGAACTACAGACCAATATCCTTAATGAATACAGATGCAAAAATACTCAACAAGATACTAGCAAATTAAATTCAATAGTATATAAGAAGAATTATCCATCATGATCAAGTGGGATGAATTCCTAGGTCACAGGGCTGGTTCAATATGGGCAAATCCATCATTGTGATCCATCATATTAACAAAAGAAAGCATAAAAACCATATGATCCTGTAGATAGATGCAGAAAAAGCATTTGACAAAATACAACATCCTTTCTTAATAAAAACCCTTGAGAAAGTTGGAATAGAAGGAACTTACCTAAACATTATAAAAGCAGTTATGAAAAGCCCATAGCTAATATCATTCTCAATGGGGAAAAACGGAGAGCTTTCCCCCTGAGATCAGGAACACGACAGGGGTGTCCACTCTCACCACTGCTGCTTAACATAGTGCTGGAAGTCCTAGCATCAGCAATCAGACAACAAAGGGAAAT
>NC_043717.1:60470726-60521119 GCF_006229205.1 Suricata suricatta | reverse complement strand
TAGACCAATGGAATAGAATAGAGAACCCAGAACTGGGCCCACAAATGTACTGTCAATTAATTTTTGACAAAGCAGGAAAGAGTATGCAATGGAAAAAAGACTGCTTCTTTAGCAGGTGGTGCTGGGAGAACTGGACAGCAACATGCAGAAGAATGAAACTAGACCATTTTCTTACACCATACACAAAAATAAACTCAAAATGGCTGAAGGACCTGAATGTGAGACAGGAAACCATCAAAACCCTCGTGGAGAAATTAGGAAACAACCTCTTTGACCTTCACCGCAGCAATTTCCTACTCGACACATCCCCAAAGGCAAGGGAAATGAAAGCAAACCTGAACTCATAGTACCACATCAAGATAAAAAGCTTCTGCACTGCAAAGGAAACAATCAAGAAAACTAATAGGCAACTGACAGAACGGGAAAAAATGGTTGCAAATGACATATCAGATAAAAGGCTAGTATACAAAATCTACAAGGAACTCACCAAACTCCACACCTCAAAAACAAATAATCCAGTGAAGAAATGGGCAGAAGACATAAACAGGCACTTCTCCAAAGAGGACATCCAGATGGCCCACAGGCACATAAAATGATGCTCAACATTACTCATCATCAGGGAAATACAAATCAAAACCCCACCGAGATACCACCTCATGCCAGTCAGAATGGCTAAAATGAAGAAATCAAGAGACTATAGATGCTGGCGAGGGTGTGGAGAGATGGGCACCCTCCTACACTGTTGGTGGCAGTGTAAACCACTCTGGAAAGCCGCTCTGGAAAACAGTGTGGAGGTTCCTCAAAAAACTATCCATAGACCTCCCTTTGACCCAGCAATAGCACTGCTAGGGATTTACCCAAGGGATACAGATGTGCTGATGCATAGGAACACATGTACCCCAGTGTTCATAGCAGCACTGTCCACAATAGCCAAAACATGGAAAGAGCCTAAATGCCCATCACCTGATGAGTCGTTCAAGAAGAGTCATGTAATGAAATCTGGCCATTTGTAGGAAACTGGATGGACCTCGAGGGTGTCATGCTAAATGAAATAAGTCAGGCAGAGAAGGACAGATACCATATGTTTGCACTCATAGGTCTAACAGGAGAACAGGAGAATCCAAATGGAGGACCAGGGGGAGGGGAAGAGGGAAATAAAGTTGGGGAGAGAGAGGGGCACAAAACTTGAGAGACTATTGAATACTGAAAACGAACCAAGGATTGAAGGGGAAGGGCGTGGGGGGAAAACAGGTGGTAGTGATGGAGGAGGGCACTTGCGGGGAATAGCACTGGGTGTTGTATGGAAACTAATTTGACAATAAATATTTAAAAAAAGAAGAAGAGGTAACATATAGACTATTTTCTTATTTAAAAAAAGCAGTTAAAATTTAAAAAAATAAAAAATAAAAAACAAATGGGAAAAGCACTGGAATAGATTTTTCCAAAAACACATATAGATGACCAACTGGCAGAATCAAGATGGTCAAAATCACTACTAATCATCAAGGATATATGCAAATCAAGCCCTGAAAAAGATATCACCATACTCTTGTCAGAATGGCTGTTTTCAATAAAACTAGAAATAACAAGTATTGGTTAAAATATTGAGAAAATAAAACCCTTGGCAATGTTGGTTGCAATGAAAATTGGTGCAGCCACTATGAAAAACAGTTTGGAGGTTCCTCAAAAATTAAAAATAAAACTATCATAGGATCTAGAATACTACTACAGGAGATCTATCCAAAGAAAATGAAACCACATTGTTTACAAATTTTTCATAGTATTCCTTTGTAACTCTTTGTACTTCTGTGGTGTTGGTTGTGATCTTTCCTCTTTCATTCATAATTTTATTTATTTGGGTCCTTTATCTTTTCTTTTTGGTAAGTCTGGCTAGGCAAATTATCAATTATTAATTCTTTCAAGGAACCACCTCTTAATTTCAATCCTCTGTTTTACTGTTATTGTTGTTCCTATATCATTTACTTCTGTTCTAATTTTTACTATTTGCCTTCTTCTGCTGAATTCGGCTTCATTTGATGTTCTTTCTCTAGCTTCTTTAGGTGTTATGTTAGGTTGTATATTATAAACATTTCTTGCTTCATGAGGTAAACCTATAATGATATATACTTCTCTCTTAGGACTGCCTTTGCTAGATGCCAAAGATTCTGGAGTGCCTTTGCAGGATAACAATGGTTCTGGACTTTAGTGTTTTCATTTGCATTTCCTTCCATGAATTATTTGTTTCTTTAATTCCCTGGTTAACACACTCATTAATTAGTAGAATGTTCTTCACCTCCATGAATTGTGGTATTTCCATATATTGTCTCATGATTGACTTCAGGTTTCATAGAACCGTGGCCTGAAAATTTGCATGACTTGACCTCAATTTTTTGTACTTCCTAGAATTAACTGAATCCTTGTTCCATCTTTGTCATTGTAGATTTTGACAAAATAACTAATGTTTCTTAATACCCTTCACATAGACGGTTGATGTCCCAAATTTGCTTGCTTTTTGTTCCAATGTTACAACATTTAACTGGGATAATAAATAGAAGATAAAACCTTATTTCTCTCGCAAAGCCACTCAGCCATTCAACTCAAAATAATATGGTTTCCTGTCTTACAGTTAGGTGTTTCATCCATTTGGAATTTATTTCTGTGTATGGTGTAAGAAACTGGTCCAGTTTAATTCTTCTGCATGTTGCTGCCCAGTTTTCCTAGCACCATCTGCTGATGAGACTCATTTTTTCCATTGGATTCTCTTTACTGCTTTGTAAAATATTAGTTGGTCATACACTTGTAGGCCCATTTCTGTGTTCTCTATTCTGTTCCATTAATCTCTATGTCTGTTTCTGTGTCAGTGTTATATTGTATTGATGATTAGAGCTTTGTAATACAGCTTAAAGTCTGGAATTGTGATGCCTTCAGCTTTGTTTTTCTTTTTCATCATTACTTTAGCTATTCAGGGTCTTTTGTGTTTCCATACAAATTTTAGGATTGTTTACCCTAGCTCTGTGAAGAAGGCTGGTGTTATTTTGATAGGGTTTACATTGAATATGTAGATCGCTTTGGTAGTAGCAACATTTTAATAATAATTTGTTGTTCCAATCCATAAGTATGGAATGTTTTTTCATTTCTTTGAGTCTTCTTCAATTTCTTCCACAAGCTTTTTATGGTTTTTAGCAAACAGATCTTTTAACTCTTTGGTAGGTATGTTATGGATTTTGGTGTAATTGTAAATGGGTTTTATTCTTTAGGTCTAAAATGAGTCTCTAGAAGGCAGCATACAGATGGATCTTTTTTTCCCCATTATGATACCCTATGTCTTTTGATTGGAGCATTTAGTCCATTTGCATTCAGACTGATTATTGAAATACATGAGTTTAGTGCCATCCTGTGATCTGTAGATTTTGTGTTGCTGGTGATGTTCTCGGGTCCTTTGTACTCCTTGCTATTTAGGTCTTCCTTTTTGTTCTCCACTCAAAGAATCCTCCCTCACAATTTTTTGCAGGGCTGATTTAGTGGTAACAAACTCCTATAGTTTTTGGTTGTCTGGGAAAGTCTTTATTTTTCCTTCTATTTTGAATGACAGCCTTGCTGGATAAAGGATTCTTGACTACATATTTTTCCTATTCAGCACATTGAATGTTTCCTGACACTCCTTCCTGGCCTGATGAGTTTCACTGGACAAGTCTGCTTCTAACCTTATGTGTCTACCCTTATAGGCAAAATACCTGGTATCCATAGCTGCTTTCAGAATTCTCTTTTTATGTTTGTATATTGTAAGTTTCACTATATGTTGTAGTGTTGATCTGTTTTTGTTAATTTTCAAGGGAGTTCTCTGTATCTTTTGGACTTGAATGCCTGTTTCCTTACTACATTAGGGAAGTTGTCAGCTATAATTTGTTCAAATAAACCTTTGGCCCTTTTTCTTGCCCTTCTTCTTCTTCTTAGACTCCTATGACACAGATAATGTTTCATTTCATGGAATCACTTAGTTCTCTAATTCTCCACTTTTGATTTAGTAATTTCCTTTTTTCTCTTATTAAGCTTCATCATTTTCCATAATTTTATGTTCTATATCACCTATTCTCTCCTCCACTCTTCAATCCTTGCTGTCAATGTGTCTAATATATTTTGCATCTTAGATATAGCATTTTAAAATTCATCCTGACTAGTTCATAGGTCTTTGATCTCTGCAGCAAGGCTGTCTCTGGTGTCTTCTATGTTTTTTTCAACCATAGATTGTTCTAAATTCTTGCTCAGATTTTTTGTATATATTTGTTTTGAGGATGTCCCTGGATGTAATTTCTTCTTGACCTTTCATTTGGAGAGAATTCCTCCATCTTTTCATTTTGAGCAAGTTTCTGCCTTTTGCATGTCCTAAAAGCTTGTTATATATCCTGCACCTGAGAGTAATGCTGTATCAAAAAGGCATCATACACTGTCTAGCACCGGGCCCTCTAGGAAATGTTTCTGCTGTATGCTGTGTGTGTTCTGCTGTTGAGTTTTGTGCCTTCTACTCTTTCACACTGGTCAGTCCTCTGCAGAGCTCTGTTTGCTTGCAGCGGTGGATTGTTTGGACCTCTAAAGAGGTGTGCTTTGATTTGTTTGTTGAAGAAACACTGGGAAAAGGGGAGGGGGTGAGACTGATGCCAAAAAAAGAGTAAAGCAAATGTAACAGAAAAGTTTAAACAGAGAATCAAAATCTAAGGCTTATTCCAAAAAAAAAAAAAAAAAGAAAGAAAGAAAGGGAAAAATAGAAAAAAAGCAGAAGAAAAGAAAAAAATAAAGAACAAAGAAAGAATAAAAAAGCTTGATACAGAGAGAAAGAGAGAGAAGGAAATGATACAAAATAAGTAAGGAACTATGAGCCTGATTCCAAATAAATAAATACATAAATAAACAAACAAACAAACAAATAAATAAATAATTGTGTCTTGGTGCCTGGGGGCTCCTGTCTGTGCTCTTCTAGAGGAGAGGCCAGCTGCATTAGCTTAGTGTCAGTATTGCACCAGTAAATAAGTCAGTGTCAGGTACAGAGGGGCAGGATTTGGTGTAGGCAGGTCCCAATTCCAATGGGGGCCACTTAGTTGCTTTGTGAAATACCAGCATGTTTATGTTGAGGGTAAATGGTGCCACCCTAATCTCTTGTTCCCAGATGGGAGATCTCACCCCTACTCTTCAGGCAGCCCTCACAGTATAGTAAAGGCAGTCAGTTTGCCTTGTGCCACAATGCTCTTTTGTGTTTCCTTTGGTGCACAGCTGGGATTCAAAACCCAAAGTCTTAAAAGACCCAGCAAGGCACATATACACTCTCCACCTCTGGAGTAGAGCCTCTTCTCAGTATTGATGAAAGGTCTTTGGCTGGCACCTGCAAAGTCTTTTGTCCTAGGTGAGGCAATAAACCCACTTCCAAAAGTACTCCAGAAAGGGAACTGTTTTCTCCCAGTGCACTCCCAGTCCACTCAAGGGCCAACACTCTCTTCTCCAGGAACACAGACCACAGTTTCACTCCAGATAAAGTCATGCACTTCTAAAACCTCAGAGTTTGAGGTCTAAAAACTGTACAAAAGAACTGGGACACTCAGCACTTCTTGCTCTCCAGTCTGTGGTCCAGAGGGATTTTCCTTTTGACGCGATGCTGCACTATCTCAACTCCTCTCTCTTTCTCTCCCTTTTGTCTCTCCAGGTAAAGAGTTCACTCCTTTCTATGGTACTGCTATTTTTCTCTCCCCCAATTCATATCCACACACTTCACACCTGCCACTCCATGTCTCTCCATCTGTGGAGATCATTCTGCCACTATGTTGATCAATTTTCTGTATGTTCCAAGTAATCTGATCTCAATACAGCTGTGTTTGAGGGACAGTGAAAGCCCAGGATCCCCCTACATCACCACCTTAACTCCTCCCCTTTTATTTTTGACTTTTATCATGTGTTATTGTTTCAGTATTTTTTAAATCTCAGCTATATTAGGGTATAATTGACACATAAAATTATAAAATATTAAAATATATATGAAATGAATCATTATTCAGCCGTAAAAATCTGGAAATCCTGCCATTTGTGACAATATGAATGGACCTTGAAGCAATTACACTAAGCGAAATAAATCAGACTGTGAATGACAAATACCATATAATTTCACTTTTATGTGGAATCTAAGCAAAAAAAAACGCACCCAAATTCATAGAAAAAGTGTAAAGTAATAGTTGCAAGAGATGGACGTTTATGGAAAATGCAAATGTTGGTCAAATGGTACAAATTTTCAATTAAAAGATGAATAATTTGTGGGAATCTAATATTTAACATGGTGATTCTAGTTAACAGTACTGTATTATATACAGTTGAAAGTTTCTGAGACAGTAGATCTTAATTGTTATCCACACACACTCACACACACACACACACACAAGTAATTATGTGAGGAGATACATGTATTGACTAACCTTATTCTGGTAATAATTTTGCAATGTGTGTGTGTGCTTATGTATGTGTATCTAATTATGTTGTACACCTTAAACTTACACAAAGGCATATCTTAAGAAACCTGGGGCGGGGGGGAGGAGACAGACAGTATGATTAGCTTTAATAAGACTTTAAAAGGGATGTTAATAATATACATTTGAAGAGGTTATACCATTTGAATAATAACATATCGTTTCTATAGCTTGCTTATACTAACTTTCCTTAACCATATGTAGTGTTGTTATATTAAGGAGGGGTTATCATCATCATTAGCATTCTGCCTTGAAGCTCCATAAAAGCTATGTCAAAGAGGCAATAATTAAATAATGGGAAAATAGTTCTACAAAATTAGGAAAAGAAAAGAATAGATGTTAAAATGTTTGTAAATTTAAAGCACAATGAAATAGGAGTATTTGGTTCATGAACTATGCTAAATGGCTTATTATAATATTTCAGTATGAATGTATGAAGCAGCTACTAGAATGAACTGAGAAGAGGCTGGCGTTTTAATAACTACTTAGGACTTTTTACAATGAGATAGAATACAAATAAGATTTTCTACACAGAT
This sequence comes from Suricata suricatta, assembly GCF_006229205.1. Taxonomy (NCBI): domain Eukaryota; kingdom Metazoa; phylum Chordata; class Mammalia; order Carnivora; family Herpestidae; genus Suricata; species Suricata suricatta. The sequence continues at coordinate 60,514,080 of NC_043717.1, read as the reverse complement.
TGGATTTTCAGGTCCAAAAACAGTATGTGCAATTTTGAAAATAAAGTGATCTTCCTGTCTGCACATTTCTGAATGATGAATGCTTGATTGTACATACAGTATTTTGACGACCTTCTGTGTGATTTGAAAGAATCATTGTACAGTTTTGGGGCACCTTGGTGGCTCAGTTGGTTAAGTGTCAGATTTTGGCTCAGATCATGATCTCGTAGCTCATGAGTTCGAGCCCTGCGCTGGGCTCTCAGAGCCTGGAGCCTGCTTCAGATTCTGGATCTCCTCTCTCTGACCCTCCCCGACTCACACTCTGTCTCTCTCTCAAAAATAAATAAACATTAAAAAACTTAAAAAAAAGAATCATTGTACAGTTTTAAATTGTACAGAGGGTAGTCAATACATTTTTATATGAAAATGAAAGTGTTACTTTCAAAGCATAGCAACTTAAAAAACCTAGAGCTGTTATGACCCCTAGTGGAGATACAGAAGAGTGCCACTAAGACTCTTAAAAAAGTCAGCCATATTTTTTAAAGTACACCTTGAAGATATTATGCTAAGTGAAGTAAATCAGAAAAAAAAGTACTGTATGATATCACTTATATGTGGAATCTAAAAAATCTTAAAAGTTATAGAAAAAGAAGTCAGACATGGTTACTAGAGTCAGAGAGTGGAGAGACAGGAGATTGGCAAAGGTACAAACTTGTAATTATAAGGTAACATAAGTGCCAAGGAACTAATGTACAACCTGATAACTATAGCTAGCACTGCTGCATTATGTATAGAAATAGTAAATAATGAGTTTCCATCAGAAGGAAAAAATTTTCCTTTTCATTATTTTTCTTCTTTTTATTGTATTTATTTCAGAAAATAGGAGTTAGCTGGACTTACTGTGGTAATCGTGTCACAATATATTGTAAATCAAACTACCATGCTGTGTACTTAAAATGTATACAGTGGTATATGTCAATTATTTCTCAAAAAAACTAGAAGAAAAAGTACAGAATACTGGAAGGAGACATCAGAGATGTGTAATTGTTTTGGTTAAGTCTTTAGGATTTTCTGCTTATATTATCATGTCATATGTGAAAAGTGACAGTTTAATTTCTTCTTTACTAGTATGGTTGTTTCTTTTTTTTTTTCTTGTGTGACTGCTTCCAATACCATACTGAATAAAAGTAGCAACGGTGGATATCCTTGTCTTGTTTCTGACCTTAGAGGAAAAGCTCTCAGTTTGTCACCATTGAGTATAATGTTATTTGTGGGTTTTTCATATATGATCTTTATTGTTTTTAAATATGTTTTCTTCACTCCATTTTGTTGAAAGTTTTTTATCATGAAAAGATGATGAATATTGTTAAACGTTTTTTTTTCTGCATCTAATGAGATGGCCATATTATTTTTATCTTTCTCTTTATTGATGTGTGTATGATATTGATAGATTTACCTATATTGAAGCACCTGTGCATCCCTGGGATAAGTCTCACCTGATTGTGATAAATGAACTTTTTAATATATTGTTGTATGCTGTTTATTAATATTTTGTTAAGGATTGTTACATCGATGTTCATCAGGGATATTAGTCTGTAGTGTTTTTGTTGCCATTGTGGTGGTGGTGATGGTGTCCTGTCTGGTTTTGGTATCAGGATAATGCTGAGATCATAGAATGTACTTGGAATCTTTATTTCCTATATTAGTTTTTGGAATAGTTTAAGGAGAATAGGTACTAACTCTTCTTTAACTGTCTTATAGAATTCACCTGTGAGTCAATCTTGTCCTGGACTGTCATAGACTCTGGATTTGGCGTTCTTTCTTGTACAGCAAGAAAGCGGGATGCAGGATTAAAAATGGAAGAGATGAGTAATGCCCAGGAAAAGACAAGAGCCCTGATTAAGGGTTTTTGCTCAATTTTTATTAGGATCAGAAGGCTTACAAACATGGTGATGGAAGTGCACAAAGAGACATTGAAACTGTGAATATTAACTCATGGGCATGAGGGAAAGGGAGATTTTGCAGTGTTAGGGGTTTGGGTTAATACAAAACAAAATCCTGGCATCAGGCAGAAGATTTGTTTACAGCAGACTTGAGGCACCACCTCTGTTTATCCTAATGTGGTCTAGGGGGCAAGAAATACAGAGCATGCTACCTCAGACTCAACAAGCCACCTTTCTTTTGTTAATTAGCTCAGCTCTGGGCAGCTTTGCCTTGCAGCAGTCTATAGCTCTATTTACCTGTTTACCTGCTTTCCTTCCTGTGAAAGCAGCTTTCTGCTATAGTACTAAATTGGGGCTCCTTCCCACCCTGAATGCTTAATCTTGTTTACTTCATATACCTTTGTTCTATACTGGGGCCTTTGCCCAGTGTTATCTATACTTGGGCTTTTGCCCCACCCTATATATACTTATTTACCTAATCTTGTTTACCCAAACTTCGGTGTGAACATCCTATGGCTTTCTAATTCTTTATGCCTTGTTAACCCATCAGTGCAGGCTCAGGGTATTCCTAACCTTATTCCTCACACTGGACTTATGATTTTTGGTAGTTTTTTGATTACCAACTCTATGTCGTTACCAGTAATTGGTCTGTTCAGATTTTCTATTTCTTACCAGTTCAGTTTTGGAAGATTGTTTCTAGGAATTGATTCAGTTCAACTAGACCATCCAGCTTGTTAGCATATAACTTTTCATAGTATTCCTTTATAATGCTTTGTATTCTGAGGTGTTAGTTGTCTCTTCTCTCTCAATTCTTATTTTATTTATTTGGGCCCTTTTTCTCTTTTTCTTGATTAGTCTGGCTAGGAATTTGTCAATTTTATTTATCTTTTCAAAGAATTAATTTGTGATTTCATTAATTTTCTCTATTGTATTACTCTATATCATTTATTACTGATCTAATTTTATGATTTTCTTTCTTCCACTTATTTTGGGTTTTGTTCTTTTTGCTCTAGTTCCTTCGAGTATAGGGTTAGATTATTTTGTAATGCTATATATTTCCATCTTAGAACTGTTTTCACTGTGTCCCAAAGATTTTGGATCATTATGTTCTCATTTTTATTTATCTCCATGTAATATTTTATTTTTTCTTTTATTTCTTCATTGACCCATTAATATTATAGTATAGATTTTTAAAATATTTTAATGTTTATTATTTTTGAGAGAGAGAGAGGAAAAGAGCACAAGTTGGGGAGGGGCAGAGAGAGAGGGAGACACAGAATCTGAAGGAGGTTCCAGGCTCTGAGCTCTCAGCACAGAGCCAGACGCCAGACTTGAACTCACAAACTGTGAGATCATGACCTGAGCCACTGAGACACTCAGGCATCCTGGTATTATAGTATAGTTTAATTTCCATGTGATTGTATGCTTTTCTAGTTTTTTTTCCCTTGAGTTTTATATCTAGATGCATACTATTATGACTGGAAAGGATGTGTGATATGGTTTTAAACTTCTTAAACTTTTTGAGGTTTTTCTTATGGACTAATATATGATTTACTCTGCAGAATGTTCCACGTGCACTAGAAAATGATGTGTATTCTGTTGCTTTTGAATGTAATATCCTGTATATATCTGTTATGTCCCTCTGATCTAATATGTCATTCAAAGACATTATTTCGTTATTAATTTTCAGCCTATCTGATCTATTATCCATTGTAATGATGCAGGTCTGATTCAAGTTTCCCCTCTGACCTTGAAGGCCAGCTAACACCATTAACATTTCTGGGGGTGGGCCTAAAGATGGAGGTTAAGACTAGTCATGCCCTACCTGAGGGTCCTAGTCACGCCCTACGTGAGGGTTCTGGGTCCACTCTGTAACTGGTTAAAGTTACTGTCAATGATGTGATGCTATAATGATTGGACCCCTGTACCTGTGTCACCATTTCCTGTAACTCCCCCTTCCCAAACTCATAAAAGGTCCTGCCCCGCCATGTTCTGGGCTCACTCCACGTGGATCCAGTGTGTTGTTGAAGTCTGTGAGCCCGAGTTTAGGCTGGCCAGGACTAAATTTGTAATAAAGCCCTTTGCTTTTGCATGCGTGCTTTGGCCTCCCTGAAGGTCTCTGGTTTTTGGGGGCGATACTAAAATCTAGGTACAACACCATTGATGTAAGTGGAGTGTTAACATCCCTGTTATTATTCTTTTAGCATCAATTTCTCTCTTTATTCTATTAATATTTGCTTTATTTTATTGGGTGCTTCAGTGTTGGCAGCATAGATATTTACAATCATTATATTTTCTTGCTGGATTCATCCCTTTGTCACTAATGTAATGCTATTCTTTGTCTCTTGTTAAAATTTTTTTTAATGTCTCTTTTGTCTTGTAAGGATGCAGATCTGATTTGGGTTTCCCCTCTGACCTTGAAGACTAACTAACACCATTAACATTTCTGGGGGCGGGCCTAAAGATGGAGGTTAAGACTAGTCACGCCCTACCTGAGGGTCCTAGTCACGCCCTACCTGGGGGTTCTGGGTCCACTCTGTAATTGGTTAAAGTTACTGTCAATGATGTGATGCTATGATTGGACCCCTGTTCCTGTGTCACAATTTCCTGTAACTCCCCCTTCCCAAACTCATAAAAGGCCCTGCCCCGCCATGTTCGAGGCTCGCTCCACGTGGATCCACTGTGCTGTTGAAGTCTGTGAGCCGGAGTTTAGGCTGGCCGGGCCTAAATTCGTAATAAAGCCCTTTGCTTTTGCATGCGTGCTTCGGCCTCCCTGGCAGTCTCTGGTTTCTGGGGGCGATAAAGAAATCTTGGGTACAACAGTCTGATATAAGTATTGCAACCTCTGCTTTTTCCCCTTCTATTTGCATGAAGATTATTTTATTGTATTTTTTACATTTAGTGATTATTTGTTTTTAGGTCTAAAGTGAGTCTCTTGTAAGCAGCATATACATGGGTCTTTTTTTTTTTTTATGCCTTCTACCACCCTGTGTCGTTTGATTGCAGCATTTAGGCCATTTACATTTAAAGTAATTATTGATAGATATGTACTTATTGTCATCTTGCAAATTTGTTTTCTGGTCATTTTGAAGTTCTTTATTATTATTCTCTTTTGCTCTCTTTCTTTGGGATTGAGGAGTTTTTATTTTTGTTTATTTTTTATTTTTTATGTTTATTGATTTATTTTTGAGAGAAAGACAGAGAATGAACAGGAGAAGGTCAGAGGGAGAGGGAGAGAGGTAATTCCAAGCAGGCTCTGCATTGTCAGCATGGGACTCTATGCAGGGTTTAAACTCAGGAACCATGAGATCATGACCTGAACCAAAACCAAGAGTCAGATGCTTAACTGACTGAGCCACCCAGGCACCAGGGATTGATGAGTTCTCATAATGCTCATAATGTTATGTTTGGCCTCCTTTCTCTTTAGCTTTTGTGTATCTATCATCGGTTTCAGGATTTTTTTTCCCATGAGGTTGATATATAACATCCTATTGTATAGCAGTTTATATTAATTTGATGGTCATTTAAGTTTCAAAACATTATTTTAAATTTTTTTCTTTCCCCTTCTCTTCCCTTTTTATTCCCTTCTCCACATTTTATGTATATGTTGTCATATTTTACATATTTTTATTTATAAAACTTTTATATCTAACTATGGACAATTCTTGTCCAGTTATGAAAGTCTCAGTTATGATAGTCCTCAGAAGGAATTAGCTCTGACAAAACCTTGATTATGTTGTTCTAGTCTACACAGTGGTGAAAGAATAAATTTCTATGGCTCAAGACACTCTGTTTGTGATGGCCTAAGTACCTGCCAGTTTGCTAGGCTACCTTAGAAAACAAGTATAAATAGAGTCTTAGTTGTGGTAAAGCTTATGATTGGTCTAATGGATCTTGCAAATCCAACCACTGGTAATTTCCTCAAGTTCTAAGTGTATAATTTTAAGTTGCATACTTGGCAGTTTGTACTTTTTGTGGAACTCTATGTGGTCCACGAACTGTGGAGTAGTAGCTATTATAGTAAAGAAATCAAGTGGAAATCTTTGAAACTTCCTCTCCACCCGCTAGGAGAAACATATATATATAGCATCTGTAAGACCATTTAGCAATGATTTATACTACTTGGAGTAGTGCTATTTTATACTTTAGAGCCAAAGTATAACTAGAATAACAAGTATAATAAGAATAACAGTACCACTCATAGCTCTGCTTAATATGCCAGTTTGCCTACTGAGGAAAATTGAGAATTACTATAAAATATAAACTACCACAGATTCATCCAGGTAGTATCCCCAACTGCAGCTGATCTTCTGGACACGGTACTGTTGCTAGATCAGCTTGGAAAAACCTCAGATACACTGATTTGGGCAACTATTATCTATTTATTCAGAAAAGAGAAACAGAAAGCAGTTCACATCCATATGAGGCAGACAAAAATATGCATCTACAGTTGGGCTCAGACCTATGTTAAATCTCTCATTCTTTCTCATAATATAGTCCAAACTGTTCTGAAACATCTATATACCCTATAGAGTATTACATCAGTGGCATTATGCTGATCAGGCAGGATAATAAATAATAAGAATAAGAATAAAATAAGGTAGATAATATGCTGAAAGGCTTTTTTAAGGGACATTTATATCAGAGAATGGAGGTGAAATCCTAGAAATATTCAGGAATTGCAGTTTTACTAAAACTTTTAGTCCAGTGGTAAAAGACATGCTGAGACCTTGTCCTGTTTACAGAAAAGAAAAAAAAATTTGTATCTGGCATTAATTACTAAATGGAAGGAAATACAATGTCTGGTGAGCTTCTTTGGATTCTGGAGCAACGCATTCCACACCGAAGAATACTTCTCCTTTTGACTTACTGGGTGACTCTAAAAGCTGACTGATTTTAATGGGGTCTTGAAACAGAAAAGTGTTTGATAACAAACCCAAGTTGTGGTGTCAGTAGCCCTGCTTCTTGTGGTACAGAATGAAGAAAAGTCTATGGTTTTGGACGTGTCAGTGGTATGCAAAGATTCAGTGTGGTGCTTCTGACAGGATTCAGTGTGAGAAACTCAATTCACGCTCCTGGTATTCTGAAGCAAAGCCATGCCATCTATATGCAAGAATTATATGCCTTTTATCAGAAAGTTCTTGGCATGGTACTGGGTTAAAATAGAGAAAAATGTTATAGAATAAGGCACCAAATGATTATGAATCCAGAACTACCAATCATAAGCCAGATTCTGTTGGACTTTTTAATCAAAAAGTCATGAACGCTCAGCAGCTATCCATCACAAAATTGATATGGTCATTCTGAGATCACATCCAAGCAGTACCAGAAGTTATAAATAAATTGTATGAACAGGTTACACAGACCTCTATGTCATCCAACATACTTGAACCAGCACCCTCCCTTTGCTTGCATGTATGAATATTTGAATAAGGAGAGAAAGCCTGACTTTGGTATATAAATAGGTTGTTTCATAATATGGGTTCAAGCTAAAAATATATGATACCTACATTACATCCACACTCAGGGATGGCCTTAAAGGAGTATAGTATCTAACCAGAGGATTCACTTCATAGTAAAGGAGGAGTGGGAGTGAACTGGCTAAGAGATTCATTGGTAATACATATTGCACTATCTAAAAACAGCTGTCTTCAGAGAGAGCTTGAATGATCTACTGAAGGCATTCATAAAGTGTTAGCATGGATGCAATACTCGGCAAAATTGAGTAAAATTCTTTAAGATGCAGTGCATGCATAAAAACAGCAACTTCTACATAATGTTGTGCCTTGAATAGGGAAAGCACATGTGCTTAGAAATGAAGGGATATACTCAGGAGTGACCTCACTTACCATCGCTTTCAATGGCTCACAGGGGCTTGAGTTCTTGTTACATCAGCTCTAGCCAATGCAGTGTTATAAGTCCTAATCCTTCTAAAAGGGACATAATCTTGCCATGGGAAACAACAATAGTCCCAGTGAAGAGAAAATTATATCTGTTGTCAGGGAATTTTGGACTCCTTATACCTAGAGGCCAGCTATTGTTAAGAAAAGTCATCACCTTGACAGGGTAATTTAACCTGATGACCAGGAAAAGTAGTGTTCCTTTTTACAGTATAATAGAGAAAGAGTATCTGCAAAATCCACATGATCTCTTGGTACTCTCTTTCCTATTTTTTTTTTTACTATGAATGGAATTTGAAGAGGGTATGATTACTAGGGACTCAAACTCTTCTGAAATGAAATTTGAGGTTTTATCACCAAGTAAGGCAGCAAGATCTATTGAAGCAATGCCTGAAGATGAAGAAAAATGGACAGCATAGGAAGTCAGGCAATTATGGCCCTAAGATCAACAGCAGTGATGAAGGCTATTGTTTTTCCAACTTTTTCCCTAAGGAGAAGTCCACAGGAACTTTGGAGGGGTGAGTATGGATAGAGAAATGAACCTGTGTAGTGACTGAGTTTGCTGCTCAGATCTCTCTTCAAGAAAGATTGTGCTGTGAGGAGTGTAGATACTAATAGCTTCAAGCTACTGAAAATTTGAGATCCACAAGTGTGCAAGCCAGGGTCACTCTTTCACTGAATTGCTTTCAGATAATGATTTAGCTCCATGATGGTGCAAAGATCAGGATATTCCTTACCAACACAAACTCTTCTAAAGAGCAGTAATTAGCTCAGAGATATTCACTGGTTTGGTTGAGGCTTCCTCTGAGCTGCATCACAGTCTGAGGCTCTTTCTTCTAGATTTCCTTTTTCTTTCTCCTTTAACTTGAGTCAGAACTGCATGGTAAGCTGAAAATTCTCCCTGCCTACTCTTTCTCGTTTTCTCCTTTACCCTTGACCACTGTTTCCTTTAATAAGTCATTTATGTTTTTCATTATGCCTTAGCTTGTAAGTCCTGGAGGATCACTGGTACTCTAGGGTAAAAGGCCAGAGGGACATTTCAGGTGGAGGGTAAATTCTCCATCTGCCATTTACCAACTGTTTTGGAAGTATTTTACCAACCTTCACAGATCTATTCTTGTGTACTGACTGAATATCAATATTAGGTCTAAATTTCATCCCTGTTTCTCATTTATTTATTTCTACAACATCACTTCTTATTTATAGGTAATTGCTTTTATAATTTTGTTTTATTTTGTATCATTCCAGAGCTTCCACTAGGAAACACACACACACACACACACACACACACACACACACACACACACACACTACATTCTTCTCTTTTAAAAGTACTATATCCCATACAACATATAGTCTCTTATTCACCTTGATTTTTTTCTCTAAAACTTAAGTAACAGGTATTTCCATCCCACTACATAGAGAGCTTCCTTAATCCTTTTCAGATTCACACGGCATTCCATTACAATGAAGTACTGTTATATATTCAACCAATAATTTAATGACAGATAATTGGATTGTTTTTAAACTGTTGCTATTAATAATGTTGCAATAAAAAGCTTCTTATGTGTCACTTAGAGATGTGTAAGGTTATCAAATGGGCAGGAAAAATGACACCTTTTTAAGAATTGGATCTGAAATCTAGTAATTTCTGAGTAAATGGAAGTCAAGATTATAACAAAACGCAGAAAGCAGACTGGATGGAATGAAGAAGTTCTCCATATTTATATCTGTCTATAGCTCTATCTATATATTATCATTGCAATAGATTGGATGTTTGTGTTCTCTAAAAGTTCATATATTAAAATCTTAATTCCCAATGTGGTGGTATTACAGGGGGCTTAAGACCCCAAAGATAAGGACTTTGGGAGGTGCTTTGGGGGAGTGGAGCCCTCAATAATGGAATTAGTGTTTATATAAAAGAGAACCAGAGCTCCTTAGTCACATTCTACTATGTGAGGACACAGTGAGAAGGGAGATCTATGAACCAGAAGGTAGGCTGGTTCCTTGATCTTGGAGTACCCAGGCTCTAGAATTTTCTGGTCCCTTTATCTTGGACTACCCAGCCTCTAGAATTGTGAGAAATAAAGTTGTTTATGAGATACCCAGTTTATGGTATTTTCGTTATAGCAGCCTGAACACAGACTAAGGCAATTATCTAATGTAATCTAATCTAGTACATTTTCTTTCTATACTCCTTTACAGCTTTCAGGAATAAACATTACAGGCATATTCCTGGAAACATGTAAAATAATTAACAAATGTGTGTTATTCCTTCAGGGTGACTTACAGCTTATCATTAAGTAAAATAATAAGCTAAAGAAAACCGTGTCAAAAGGTAAATGATTACATTTAGAGGTCTGTATACGTATGCAGGAAGTGGGGGTTACTGTCTATATATAACTATTTATTTTAAGAGTGTAAAAGATAGGATTCTTTCCTTCCATTATTTGTTTACTTTTTCTTAATGCTAAGAAAAGACAGATAAAACAAAACATGATAAAGGTATCCAAAGGATGATTGTTAAGTTTTAACCTAAATTCAGAAATGATTTCCAGATTAAATTTTCAGAACATGGGGTAAAATGCTACAGCATTTTAACTTGAGTAGTTCAAGAATTCATAAGTGAAGCACATACCACTATAATTACCTCTATAAATTACATGAAAAAAATCAGCTCCTGGGACTCATGGAAGACTTGTTTTTATTTATTACAGTTCCACAGAAGTAGAATTGCTCATTTGGGAGTAGCCAGTGTTCACTGTGGTAAGGCCATTCTGTGAAACCAAGTGCTCAGTTGTATTTTTTAAAGCAGCTTATGAATCCACTTTGCTTCAGGCTGAAGAATCAAGTGAAGAAAAAAAGAAAGATAAGAAAAAGTAAAATATTATTTATCTATTAATTATTGAGAGCTCTTGGTTTTTTAGAAAATACACCAACACTCATAATGTCACAAGTGAAAGGAACTTGGCTATCATTTTTATTATTTCTTATTAAAAATGCACGTGTTTGGACACCAACCTAGACTTATCAAGTCGAAGTCTGAGATGGAGTAAGAAATTTGCATTTTCAACAGTTTCCCTGGGTGGTCCTAATATTCACCAAAATATGAGAAGTACTTAATACTCATCCAACAACTAGGATTTGTGTAAGAACCAAATTCTATCAATGTACATTATGTATTTAAGATCTCACAACTATTTTAATTCATCAGAACTTTTGAAATTGATAATATAATATGAAAACACAAAAATATTTAAAAATAAAAGTCACTTCAAATTCCACCCCATTAATATAAATATATTCACATTTGCATATTACTATCTTTGTTCACAAACATGCAGATTTTTTACTTACTTGTAATTCCATAGTATTTTTTTCTTGTTTCTATCTCGTAACAATGTAGTATAAACTTTCTCCTTTAATTATAAGGGTTTTATAATTATTTCAATGATGTATACTATATATATTATATTTTACTAAACAATTCTCCTAATTTTATACCTTTTGTTTAATTCCAAAGTTTTTCTCTTACAGACAGTATTGAATCATTGTCAATCTGCTGATATTTTTATCACAATACATTTCAAGTAATGGGGTTACTGAGTTAAATAGTATTGCCTCATTTATGACTCTTCCTTCATAGTTTCATGTAAGTCCAGAAAAAGGTTAAATTAGTTTACACTGTTCCTTTTGCAGTCAGCAGTAAATAAATGTACCATCATCCTTAATGTCTCAACAGCTCTATGTAAGATATATATGTAAGATATCTTAAATACATAATACATATAAAATTTGTTATAGTTATATAATTTAGGTATATATAATTTTATTTTACTACATTATTATATGACAAATGATCTCATAGGATTGCTTTAAATTTTTTTTAATGTTTATTATTTTGAAAGAGACAGAGAACGAGAGGGGAAGGGCAGAGAGCAGGAGACAGAATCCAAAGCAGGTTCTAGGTTCTGTGCTGTCTGTAGAACTTGACATGGGGCTCGAACTCATGGGCCATGAGGTCATGACCTGAGCTGAAGTCGTGTCATAGGATTGCTTTAATTACTAACCATGGTCAATATATTTTTTAATTTTTTAAATGCTTTATTATTATTTATTTTTGAGAGAGAGAGAGAGAGAGAGAGAGACAGAGCATGAGAGAGGGAGGGGCAGAAAGAGAGGAAGACACAGAATCCAAATCAGACTCCAGGCTCTGGGTTGCCAGCACAAAGCCTGATGTGGGGCTCACACTCATGAACCATAAGATCATGATCTGAGCTGAAGTCAGATGCTTAACTGACTGAGCAACCCAGGCACCCCCATGGACAATTTTTTAAAATAATTTTATTTCTTATATTTATTTATTTCCTCCTGTATAAGTTATGTTTCTGTTTCTTGGCCATTTATTATAGGTACCTTTATTTTACTCTAAGTAATGTGTCTTATTACTAACCCTCTTGATTTATAGTTCAGTATTTTTTTGACATCATGATACTTCCCAAATAATTAGGATGAAATGTTGACTCTGTCTAGTCTTAAATATAGATGGGATAACTTTCATCTATATATTTTGGTTTGAGAAAAATACTAGAAATGCCACTTTCTAAAGCATTTTACATTACCTCAAATCCAAATACTTAAAATTCATTCATTTATATTTTGGCTTTAAGGTTTTTAAATGTTTAAGTTAAACAACAGTTAATACTTTAAGCGTACCTACTGTGGACTGAATGTTTTGTGCCTCTAAAATTCATATTTTGAATCCCTAATTTCCAATATGATGATATTTGGAGGTAAAGAATTTTAGGGGATAATTAGGTTTATATGATGTCTTAAGGGTGTAGTCCTCATGATGGGATTGATCCCATTCTAAAGCAAGGAAGAGACCACCGCTTTTTCTATGCCATGCAAGAATATGTCAAGAAAGTGGTGCCTATAAGCCAAGAAGAAAGAGGTCTTTTACCAGAACTCAACCATGCTTGTCCCATAATTGTGGGCTTCTAGACTATCAAATTGTGAGAAATATGTGTTGTTTAAGTCTCTCAGTCTATGGTATTTGTCATAGCAGCCTGGGCTAAGCCAGTATGAAATTATTTTGACAATTCAGGAAATAATAAGTAAGTGGCAGGATTTTTTTTTGACATACAAGAAAGAGTTTTGAGTTTCTGGGACTATCCAGAAAATGAAACATTGTCATTTCTTGATAATTTTTAAATAAATGTCACACTGATTTATTCAATAAATATCAAGTACCAGCCACTTTCTTGGGAATCGGAGATATATTAGTAAACAAAACAGAGTTTTGCCCTCACAGCAATTACATTATACTAGAGGATATACACAGTAAATATAATTAAATTATATAATATAATGTAGCAAATTCTATAGAAAAAAAGTACATGAGGTAAAGAATGGAGTGTAAGGGGTGGGGATAGCTGCAATTTTAAATAGTCTGGTTATATTAGCTTTCTTGATAAATTGACATTTGAGTAAATACTTGAAGGAGATAATTAGCAATGTGGAATTCTGAGGAAATAATATTCTAGGTAGAGGGATATACTAGGAAAAAGTCCTGTTATATGGAAACCAATTTGACAAAAAACTATTATTTCAAAAAAAAAGGAAAAGTCCTAAATAATATTCCTGGGATGTTCTAGAAAGAGCAAGGAGGTTAAAAGGGCTGGATCAGATTGATGAAGAGGAAAACAAGATGAGATCAGAGAGTATACCAAGTCAAATTATCTAGGACCTTGTTGGCAATTGTGAGCATTTTGATACTTATTCTGAGTGACATGTTAAAATATTAATATTTTGTTTTTGCAAGTTAGTTTGTTTCTCTTAGGTTTAACTTTGTTAATCCTAAACATATTTGAGTCTTTATTAATTAAATTGATGTTCAATAAACTGCAGGCATTTAAGTGGATATATATTATATATATATTCATATCCAACTATTGCCACAATTAAGATTCAGAACATTTCAGTCACTTCCAAGGTGATATGTATCCATTCATTGAAAGTTTTAAGCATATGTGATATGTTTTAAGATGATATGATGTATGTTTTCTATAGAAGAGAGTAAACAGTGGCTGCGACCAGGGTGGTAACACTGTAGTTGATGAAAGGTGGTTGTATTTTAAATATTTTTTTAGTAAATCGGATCTAACCAGGGTTGTGAAAGAAAAAGAAGAAGTAAAGACGTCTTTGATATATTCTAACATTATTCTTGATCTTATTTTTTGATCTTAATATTTCTTAACTTAATGGGAATGTATGATATTTTCTATCAGTTATTGATAGATAAGTTATCAAGAGAAGGCAAATTCCTATTATTAATTTCATTTAGTTTACATACAGTGTAATATTAGTTTCAGGTATAAAATATAGTGATTCAACACTTCCATACACCTGGGGGTCATCATAAGTGCACTCCTTAATTGCCGTCACCTATTTAATCATCCACCCACCCATCTCCCTTCTGGTAAACATCATTTTGTTCTCTATAGTTAAAAGTCTGTTTCTTGGGGCGCCTGGGTGGCTCAGTTGGTTAAGTATTTGACTTTGGCTCAGGTCATGATCTCACGGTTCGTGGGTTTGAGTCCTGTGTTGGGATCTGTGCTGACAGCTCAGAGCCTGGAGCCTGCTTCAGATTCTGTGTCTCCCTCTCTCTCTGACCCTCCCCTGCTTGCATTGTCTCTCTCTGTCTCTCAAAAATAAATAAAAAGTATAAAAAGCTTTTAATTATAAAAAGTCTGTTTCTTGGTTTTCACATCTCTCTCTTTTCCCCACTTTACTCATTTGTTTTGTTTCTTAAAATCTGCATATGAATGAAATCATATGGTATTTACTTTTCTCTGACTGACTTATTTTGCTTAACAAAATATTCCCTAGATCCATCCATATTGTTGCAAATCACAGGATTTTTGCTTGTGTGCAAACCCATTTGTCCTGATATTCAACACCAAAGCAATAAATTGAAAGTGGCTACAGCATGAATGACAAAGACCCACTTACTAATTTTAAGCCACTTCCACAGAGGTAGAAACCTGCACGTACTTTATCAGGAGGAAAAAGCCTTAGAGAGTGTCACTTTTGCAATCTCATCTCGAACTTGCTGCTTATAATAGCAATGAGACCCATTTTTTATTCTCTTACTCTAGCCTGTTAGCATCAGTGGGCTTGTGCTGCCTATCCATCACTATAACCAGAATGTGTGAGTGCCCCCTGCTCCAGCCACCATGTATGACACCCAAGCCATAATAAGGTTAGGTAAGTGCCCAAGCACCCCAACCCATGCAGAGACCAAAGCACAACCAGAGTGGGTGAGCATCCTAAGCCATTCACTACCTACACAACAACCAAGGGAAAACTATGAGAAAGGGCCTCACATCCTGCCATCCTTATGCAGTGGAAGGGCCACAGCTGGGTAAGTGAGTGCCTTGAGCCTTGCTCAAACCATGCAGAGACTGAGCCGCAATTAGTTTGAGAAAATGCCCTTAGATTCACATTTTCTGTGCAGCATACTAGCCACAAACTGAACAAAGGAGTGCCCAAAGCCCTGCCTATCTTACACAGAGACCAAGACACAATGAGATGAGCAGATGGCTAAAATTATACTCTCCCTGTGCAGGGACTGAGCTACAAACAGGTTAAGAAAAGACCTCAAGCTCTACTGTCTCTGTACAGCAGCTGTGGCTTTATCACAATCCATGGGTATGTGAAACCCACAGGAAGTACACCCATAGAGTACCTGGCTCAAGTGGCCAAAGAAGATTGCATTTCTGGACCACACAGAACAACTCCTACACAAAACTTCTCCTTCAAGAGTGAGGGAGATAGCCATTTACCTAATACAACACAAACACAGATAGGCAAAATGAGGAAATAGGAAAATGTTCCAAACCACAGAATAAGGCAAATCCCCAGAACAAAACTTAATGAGATGGAAATAAGCAATCTAACTGATGAAGCATTCAAATAACGGTCATAAAGATGCTCATTGATCTTGGGAGAAGAATGGATGAATATAGTAAGAACTTCAACAATGTAATTGAAAATATAAGAAAGTACCAAACAAATTATAACTGTACTGAAGAATACACTATAGAGGTTCAACAGTATAATAAATAAAATAGAAATATGAATTTGGGGGCTGTAAGAGCAATGGCAAACATCCTCAGTAGCAAAAGTTGGGGGGGGAACATCTGGACAACATTAAG
This sequence comes from Suricata suricatta, assembly GCF_006229205.1. NCBI lineage: Eukaryota > Metazoa > Chordata > Mammalia > Carnivora > Herpestidae > Suricata > Suricata suricatta. The sequence continues at coordinate 60,498,039 of NC_043717.1, read as the reverse complement.
CAGAAAAAGAGGAGGGGAAAGAAGAAGGGCTTGGAAAGAGAAATCCGTTCCATTTAGCTGGGGCATTTGCCCTTGGGCTAGATGCGCAGGTGCCTATTCCAGGTGGTGCCAGGAGAAACAGCTCCCTGACTCTCCCTACTTGATCCTGGCTAGGAAGCCAGCTGCCTGCAGGAGTACATCTCGTCATGGGAGGTAGCATTAAAGTGCATGGACTAGGTTTTGGAAATGAGGTGGGGCTTAGAAATTACAACTTGGATCACCTGCAGAACAGGGAGATCAGACTCAAAAGAGTGGCTTGAAACCCTTGACTTGAGAAGGGCTTAAGCCGCTGCCATTCTTCCCCCTGCAACCACCAAAGTGGACCTCAGAGAGCAGCCCCCAAGACCTACCTACACCAAACCACCATCATCTGCACGGGAGAGCTGCCTTTTATCTTGCCATCCAGATATATTTTCCCTTATCTCATTCTTACCTCTCCCCTTGGCTGGTTATATGCTTTTAGACTGTTCATTGTCTCTTATTGTATCTGTCCTCCCTTTTATTTTCTTTTCTTTTTTCTTTTCTTTTCTTTTTGGTTTGCTTGTTTCTTTGATTTGTCTATCCGTTTGCATGTTTTTTATTCCCTGTGTGTTTGTCTGTCTGTTTTCCTTTTCAGAGCTATCCCAAGAATCAAGCCAAAGTACACATGGTGGAGAGTCCCAAATATCACTGAGTAGGAAAATAAAACAATCAAAGGCACAACAAGAGGAACCGAGATACACCATTAAAAGAATATTTCCTGAAATGACAGGCTCTGGACAGTCAATGAGCCTCCTTTAACAGAGCAATACTAACAGGTGCACAGTGCACAATGAGCTTTTATTTTTTTTTAATTATTTTTTCCATAATATTTTATTGTCAAATTGTTTTCCATACAACACAATGAGCTTTTAAAATGGTGAAGAGACAGAAAAACTAACCAAAATGACAAAACGAAAGAACTCTCCTCTAAATAAATTCCAGGAAGAAGTCACAGCTACAGAATTGCTCAAAACAGATATAAGTAACAAAACTGAAGAAGAATTTAGAAAAATTGCCATAAAATTAATCACTGGGCTTGAAAAAAAAAAAACACATCAGAAAAGCTACTGGTACCAACACTAGGGACTTTCAAAATAGCTGTGACGAGTTAAAAAATGCTATACATGAGGTGCATAATAAAATGGAGTTGGCCACTGCATGGAATGAAGATGCAGAGAGGAGAATAGGTGAATTAGAAGACACAGTTATAGCAAAAGAAGAAGCAGGGAAGAAGAGAGATAAAGTGATCCAGAAGCATGAAAGGAGAATTCGGGAACTGAGAACTGAGTGATACAATCAAATAGAACGATATCTGTATCATAGAAATTCCTGAAAAAGAAGAAAAAAAACCAGGTCCTGAAGTAGTGCTTGATCAAATTATAGCTGAGAACATCCCCAATATGGGAAGGAAATAGACATTGAAATCCAAGAGGCTCAGAGGACTCCCCCAAGCCATAACTTGGATCAACATTTGGCATGACATATCATAGTGAAGCTTGCAAAATATAAAGATGAAGAGAGAATTCTGAAAGCAGCTAAGGATAAAAGGGCCATAACATACAAAGGGAAACCTATCAGAGTGGTTACAGACCAATCTAACAAAACTTGGCAGGTCGGAAAGGTATGGCAGGGAACCTTCAATGTGATGAACAGAAAAAATATGCAGCCAAGAATCATTTATCCAACGAGCCTGTCAGTCAAAATAGAAGGAGGGATAAAGGTTTTCCCAAATAAACAGAAATTGAGAGAATTCATTACCACCAAAGCAGCCCTACAAGAAATCCTAAGACAGACTCTATGAGGGAAATATTGCAAGGAATACAAGGTACTAGAGACACCACTACAAACATGACTCTACAGAGAACATAATGAATCTAAACTCACATTTTTAAATTAATGTAAATGTAATGTAAATGAACTGAATGTTCCAATCAAATGACGCAGGTCAGCAGAATGGATTAAAAAAAATCCATCTATTTGCTGTCTATAAGAAACTCATCTTAGACCTGAAGATGCTAGATGGAAAGTAAGGGATGGAGAAATATATATCATGCCACTGGTAGTTCGAAGAAAGCCAAAGTAGCCATATTTATATCGGACAAACTGGACTTTAATGTAAAGGCAGTAACAAAAAAGAAGAAGGACATTATATAATAATTACAGGGTCTTTCCATCAGGACGAGCTAACAATTATAAACATCTCTGGACCGGATTCGGGAGCACCCAAATACATAAAACAATTAATCACAAACAGAAAAAAATCTTATGATAAGAATGTGCTAATTGCAGGGGATTTTAATACTGCACTTACAGCAATGGATAGATCAACCAGACAGACGATCACTGAGGAATCAATGGACCTGAACGACACATTCGAACAGATGGAATTGATAGATATATTTAGAACTCTGCATCCTGAAACTAGGGAAGTCACCTTCTTTTCGAGTGCTCATAGCATATTCTCCAAAACTGATCACATACGGGGGCTTGAAGTAGCCCTCCATAAATATAAACAAGTTGAGATCATACCATGCACTCTTTCAGATCACAATGTTATGAAACCTGAAATAAATCACAGGAAAAAGTCTGGAAAACCTCCAAAAATGTGGAGGTTAACAACCGTCCTACTAATGAATGATTGAGCCAATCAGGCAATTAGAGAAGAAATTAAAAAAATATATGGAAACAAACTAAAATGAAAATACAACAATCCAAACTCTCTGGGACGAAGCACAGGCAGTCCTAAGAGGATAGTATATTGCAATCCAGGCCTATTTCAACAAACTAGAAAAAGCGCAAATTAAAAACCTAACAGAGCACCTAAAGGAACTAAAAGGGGAACAGCAAGAGCATCCCAAACCCAGCAGAAGGAGATAAATAATAAAGATCAGGGCAGAATTAAACAAGATAGAATACCAAAAAAAAAAAAATAAATAAAAACCCAACCCCAAAACAGTTGAACAGATAAATGAAACCAAGAGTTGGTTTTTTGAAAAAAAGAAACAAAATTGATAAACCTATACCAGGCTCCTCAGAAAGAAAAGAGAGAACACCAAAATAGACAAACTCATGAATGAAAATGGATCTGTTACAACCAATGCCTCAGAAATAGAAGTAATTATTAGAGAATACTATGAAAAACTATAAGCCAACAAACTGAACAATCTAGAAGAAATGGACAAATTCCTAAACACACATGCACTACCAAAACTCAAACGAGAAGAGATAGAAAATCTGAACAGACCCATAACGAGTGAAGAAATCAAATAAGTTATCAAAAATCTTCCAAAAAATAAGAGCCCAGGTCCAGATGGCTTCTCAGGGGAATTCTACCAGACATTTAAAGCAGAGTTATTACCCATTCTTTTCAAGCTATTCCATACAATAGAAATAGAAGGAAAACTTCCAAACTCATTCTACGAAGTCAGCAGCAGTTTGAAAGGCTCTTGGCTTTAGCCAGGTCTCATCCTTTAAGACTCCATGGTAGGGAAGGACACTTACCTTGTCAATATCACACCCCCTGTCCCAACATGCTCCTGAAGACTCACTGCTATCCAACCCATCCCACTTGGAAGGAGTCCCTTTAAAGTGGTGCCTGTTGTATCTTATTTTGCAACAGTGACCAGCACCACTCCAAAGTGACCCTTGCTTTAAGGATAGGAGAAGACAACCAAACATACTGCAGCCCCCAGCCTGAGGCAGACAACTGATCTGGTTTCTAGCCTTGGCCACCAAGAAAACCTCATGGGGGCAGCTCAAGGAAAGAGTCCTGTAGTTCAAGCTCACGGCAACCTCCACAGACAAACTAGAGGAAAAATCTGGTCTACCTGTGGGCCCTGATCACCAACAAAAGCCTCGTAGGGGAAAATTCAGGAAAAGCAACCTGCAGTTCAATATGACCACAGCCTTGCCTGGTAAATGGGCTGATAGCAAGTATAGTATCTGAGCCAATTTTAAGCCAAAGGCAGCCCAAGCCCTGGTCCTTAATAGGACAGGGATCAAAATTTTCTGTCTAGCAGAAATTTCAAAGCATTGAAAGTGACATAATAGATTCAAAATAATGACATAAGAAAACCTACAGGCAAGAATCCTCCATCCAACAGGCCTATCATTCAAAATAGAAGAAGAGATAAAGAGTAGTTTTGCAAACAAAGATTAAATAAATTCCACTAAATGATCCTTATAAGAAATGTTAAAGGGAATCTCTGAGTGGAAAGGAAAGGCTATATCAGGAGTAAGAATATTAGAAAAGAGAAAAATTTACAGGTAAGTACAAACATAATAAGGATAGTTGATTGGTCACTTATAAAACCAATATGGAAGTTATAGCACAAAGCAGTAAAATCAATTATATGTATAAAATTATTCATAGGACTAATAAAATAATGTAAAGTATCACATATACATAAATCATGATGAAAAGTAAAGACTTAGTGCTTTTAGAATGGGTTCAAACTTCCATCAACTTAATATAGACTGCTATATTCATAGGATGTTATATATCAACCTAATAATAACCACAGATTAAAAAAATGATCTAGATATACAATAAATGAGTGAAAGAATCCAAGCATATCATTAAGGAAAACCAGAAAACCACAAGGGGAGAAAGCTAAAGCAGAAAGGAACAGAGAAGAGCTACAAAAGCAGTCATGAAAGAAGTAACAAAATGGCAATAAATACATACTTATCAACAATTAATCTGATTATATATAGAATAAATGTGTCAATCAAAACACTTAGGATGACTGAATGGATGGAAAAATAAGATCAATCCATAAGCTTCCTACAAGAGATTCAGTGAAAGTGAAAGGATAAAAAAAGTATTTATAGTGCCAATGAAAGAAAAGCTAGGGTAAAAGAGTAAAAGAAAGCTAGGTTAACAATATTTACATTGAACAAAATAGACTTTAATACAAAGTTTGTGACAAGAGACAAAGAAGGATACTACACAATGATAAAACTAAGACTCCAACAACAAATATAACAACTGTAAATATATATGCCCCCAACATCGAACTACCCAAATACATAAAGCAACTATTAAGAGATATAAGGAAGAAAATGACGGTAATGCAATATAGCAGAGGACTTCAACACCCCACTTATATCAATGGATAGATCATTCAGACAGAAAATCAATAAGCAAATAGTTGCTTTTAATGACACATTGCATCTAACAGATATATTCAGAGAACACCATCTAAAAACAAGGAATGCACATTCTTACCAAGTACACATGGAATACTGTCTAAAATATATCATATGTTAGGGCATAAGCAAGTAACAACAAATTCAAAACCTTTGAAATCATATCATGCATGTTTTCACACTATAATGCTGTGAAAATTGAAGTCACTACAAGAAAAAATTTGGAAAGAACACAAAAAAATGGAAGTTAAGTGCATCCTACTAAAGAATGAATAGCATAGCCAGGAAAGTGAAGAAGAAATTTAAAAGTACATGGGATCAACGAAAAATAAAGACACAGCAGTCCAAAACCTTTGGGATACAGCAAAAACTGTCCTAAGAGGGAAGTATATTGTAATACAAGCCTACATCAAAAAGCAAGAGAAGTCTCAGATACACAACTTAACTTACACCTAAAGTAGTGAGAAAAGGAACAGAAAATAAAGTCTAAAGCCAGCAGAAGAAGGGTAATTATAAAGATTAGAACAGAAACAAATGATACAGGAATAACAACAACAAAAAACACTAGAAAAGATCAACAAAAATAAGAGCTAATGTTAGAATAAATTAATGAAAGTGATAACCCCCTAGCCAGACTTATCAAAAAGAAAAAAGAAAGAATCCAAATAGATAAAATCATGAATGAATGATGAGAGATTACATCCAGCATCACTGAAATACAATAAAGTTTAAAGAATATTATGAAAAATGAAAAATTTTGACCCAATAAACTGTGCAATCTGGAAAAATGAACAAATTCCTGGAATCCACAAAATACCAAAACTGAAGAAAGAAGAAATAGAAAATTTGAACATACCCGCACACAGCAAGGAAATTGAATCAGTAATCAAAAATCTCCAAAAACAGACAATAGTCTATGGCCAAATGGTTTCCCAGGAGAATTCTACCATTCATTTAAAGAAGAGTTAATACCTATTTTCCTCAAACTGTTCCAAGAAATAGAAATGGAAGGAAAACTTCCAAATTCATTCCATGAGGCCAGCATTACCTTGTTTCCAAGCCAAAGACCCCCACTATAAATAATTACAAGAAGATAACCCTGATGAACATGAAAACAAAAATTTTCCACAAGATACTAGCAAATCGAATCCAACAATACATTAAACAAATTATTCTCCATAATCAAGTAGGATTTACTCATGGGCTGCAGTGCTAGTTCAGTATTTGCAAATCAATCACTACAATATACCACATTAGGAAAAGAAATGATAAGAACCATATGATCTTTTAAATAAATACAGGAAAAGCTTTAGGCAAAATACAACATCCATTCTTGATTAAAAATTTCAAAAAGGAGGAAAGATGGAACTTACTTCAACATCATAAAGGCCATATACTAAAGACCCCCAGCTAATATCATCTCCTATGGGGAAAATCTGAGAACCTTCCCTCTATGGTAAGGAACAATACAAGGATATCCACTCATACCATAAATATTTAACATAGTACTGGATGTCAGCCTCAGCAAACAGAAAACTAAAACAAAAGATATTCAAATAAGCAATGAGGAAGTCAAACTTTCACTATTTGCATATGATATGATACTCTATGTTGAAAACCTAAAAGACTCTGCTAGAATTTAGTACAGTCTCAGGATATAAAGTCAATGTACAGAACTCTACTGCATTTCAATAAACCAATAATGAAGCAGCAGAAAAAGAAATCAAGGAATTGATCCCATTTGCAACTGCACCAAAACCATAACATAAATAGGAATAAACCTAACCAAGGAAGTAAAAGATCTATACTCTGAAAACTATAGAGCACTTATGAAAGACATTGAAAAGGACACAAAGAAACAGAAACTCATTCCTTGTTAAAGGACTTGAAGAAACATTGTTAAAATATCTAAGTTACCTAAATCAATATACATATTTAATGAAATCTTTATCAAATTTCTACCAGCATTTTTCACAGACCCAGAACAAATGATTCTAAAATTTGTATGGAATGACAAAAGACCCTGAGTAGACAAAGCAATACTGAACAAGAAAAACAAAACTAGAAGCATCACAATTCTCGGTTACAAACTTAATACAACATTGTAGACAGCAAGACAGTATGGTATGTCATAAAAAAGACACATAGATCAATGGAGCAGAATAGAAAGCCCAGAAATTCACTTATAAGTATATGGTCAACTAATATTTGATAAAGCAGGAAAGAATATCCAGTAAGGGGAAAAAAAAAGTCTCTTCAACAAATGGTGCTGGAAATTCTGAACAGCAATGTACAGAAGGAAATCGAACCACTTTCTTACACAATATACAAAAATAAATTCAAAATGGATAAAAGACCTAGATGTGAGACAAAAAAAAACTATCCAAATCATATAAAAGAACACAGGCAGCAAATTCTTTGACTTCAACTGTAGCAACTTCTTATTAAACAAGTCACTAGAGGCATGGGAAACAAGCAAAAATGAACTATTAGGACTTCATCAAGATAAAAATTTCTCTGTAGAGAAGGAAACAGCCAACAAAATTAAAAAGCAACCTACATCAGGTGATGGGCATTTAGGCTCTTTCCATGATTTTGCTATTGTAGAAAGTGCCGCTATGAACATTGGGGTACATGTGCTCCTATGCATCAGCACTTCTGTATCTTTTGGATAAATCCCTAGCAGTGCTATTGCTGGGATGGATCAAAAAGATGTGATATATATATATATATACAATGGAGTACTATATGGCAAAGAGGAAGAATGAAATATGGCCATTTTCAGCAAAGTGGATGGACCTCGAGGGTGTCATGCTAAGCGAAATAAGTCAGGCAGAGAAGGATAGATACCATATGTTTTCACTCCTAGGTCTAACAGGAGAGACCTGGCAGGGGACCATGAGAGGGGAAGGGGGAAAGAGAGCTGAGGAGAGTGAGGGACACAGATCATGGGAGACTACTGAATACTGAAAACGAACCATGGACTGAAGGGGGAGGGGAAGGGAGGGAGGGGGTGATGGTCATGGTGGGGGGCACTTGTGGGGGGAAGCACTGGGTGTTATATGGAAACCAATTTGATAATAAACTATTAAAAATTAAAAAAAATAAAAAACAGCCTACAGAATAGAAGATATTTGCAAATTACATACAGATAAAGGTTGAGTATCCAAAATATATAAAGAACTTATACAATTAAATTCCCCAAAACAAATAATTCAGTTAAGAAAGGGGCAGAACAATTGAATACACACTTTTCCAAAGAAGACTTCCAGATGGGTAACAGAAAAATAAGACTTTCAACATCACTCATAATCAGGGAAATACAAATTAAAACCATGATAAGATACCACCCCACTCCACCCCTGTCAGAATGGCTAAAATGAACAGCATGAGAAACAAGTATTGATGAGGATGTGAAGAAAGGAGAACCCTCTTGCAATGTTGGTAGGAATGCAATCTGGTGCAGCCATTCTGGAGAACAGTATGGAGGTTCTTCGAAAAACTAAAAATAGAACTACCCTACTATCCAACAATTGCACTATTAGGTATTTACCCAAGGGATACAAAAGTACAGATTCGAATGGATACATGCACTCAATGTATATAACAACATTATCAAAAATAGAAACTTCTAATTTCTGTATAAGTCTAATTACATGAAATAGAAGTTGGGGTTTTGATTTTTTACTTTGCTTTTCTGTTTGGAGTGTCATTGTAATTGCTGTATTGTAAATGATGGAAAATAATTGCCTATGTTAGAGAAATAAATTGTGTTATGTTAAAAAAATAAATTAATGAAAAATAAAATAAAATAAAATGCTTATGGAAAAAATAATAAACTATAACTTAGTTATTCTAACTCTTCAGAATAAAGGGAATAGTAATTGAAAAGTAAAAAACAAACAAACAAACAAAAAACTGTGGAAAGAGTCCAAATGTCTATTGACTATTGCATGGATAATGAAGAGGCGTGTGCATGTGTGTGCATGTGTGTGTGTGTGCGTGCGCGTGCATGTGTGTTCAGCCATCACAAAGAATGAAATCTTGCCATCTATATTGACATGTGTGGAGCTACAGTGTATCATGCTAAATGAAATAAGTCAGTCAGAATAGGATGAATACTGTATGATTTCACTCATATGTGGAATTTAAGAAACAAAATGGATGAACATAGGTCAAAGGGTGAAAAGAGAGAGAGAGAAACAACCTTAAGAGACTCTTCAAGATAGAGAACAAACTGAGGTTTGACAGAGGGAGGTTGGTAGGGGATGGACTAGATGGGTGACGGATATTAAGGATGGCACTTTTTGTGATGAACACTGGGTGTTATATGAAAATGATAAATTACGGAATTCCACTTCTGAAACCAATATTGCACTGTATGTTAATTAACTAGAATTTAAATATAATTTTTTCTTGCTTACTTTCTTTTTAAATTCCAGTATAGTTAACATACTCTTATTAGTTTCACGTGTACATTATAGTGAGTCCACAATTCCATACATCGCCCAGTGCTCATCACAAGTGCACTTCTTAATCCCCATCACCTATTTCACCCATCCCCTTACCCACCTCCTTTCTGGTAACTATCAGTTTGTTCTGTATACTTAAGAATCTGCTTCATGATTTGTTTCTCATTTCTTTTCTTTGTTCATTTGTTTTGTTTGCTAAATTCCACATATAACTGCAATCATATATTTGTCTTTTTTTTACTCATTTCACTTAGCATTATACTGTCTAGCTCCATCCATGTCATTGCAAATGACAAGATTTTGTTCTTTTTAATGACCGAATAATATTCCATTATACATGAACACCCAATTTTAAATTTTTATTTATTTTAATTTCATATTTTTTTAACATTTATTTATTTATTAAATAATAGTTTATTGTCAAACTTGTTTCCATATAACACCCAGTGGTTCTCCCCACAAGTGCCCCCCCTCCATTACCATCACCCCCTTCCCCCCTCTCCCTTCCCCTTCAGGCCTCGGTTCATTTTCAGTATTCAATAGTCTCTCATGATTTGTGTCCCTCTCTCCCCAACTCTCTTTCCCCCTTCCCCTCCCTATGGTCCTCTGTTAGGTTCCTCCTGTTAGACTTATGAGTGCAAACATATGGTATCTGTCCTTCTCTGTCTGACTTATTTCACTCAGCATGACACCCTCGAGGTCCATTCACTTTGCTACAAATGGCCATATTTCATTCTTTCTCATTGCCATGTAGTACTCCATTGTGTGTATATACCATATCTTCTTTATTCATTCATCAGGTGATGGACAATTAGGCTCTTTCCATGACTTGTTTATTGTAGAAAGTGCCACTATGAAATTAGACCACTTTCTTACACCATTCACAAAAATAAACTCAAAATGGATAAAGGACCCGAATACATTTTTTTTAAAGAGAGAAGAATCTTATTTATATTGCACAAAACAGAATTAAATATCTAGGAATATATATAGTGGTAAATGACATGGACTCCAAAAAGTATAAAGCGTTAATGAAAGAAATTGAAGATGACACAACCAAATGGAAGAATATTCCATGTTCCTGAATCAGAAGAACAAATATTGTTTATATGTTTACACTACTGAAAGAAATCTACAGATTTAACGCAATCCCTATCAAAAGACCAATTGCATTTTTCACAGAACTAGAACAAAGAATCTTAAAATGTGTGTAATCACAAAAGACTCTATAAATAGTCAAAGCAATTGTGAGAAAGAGAAACAAAGCTGGAGGTATCACTATCTCAGATTTCAAGATATACTACAAAGCTATAGTAACCAGAACAATATAACTCAGACACAAGAAGAGACACATAAATCAATGGAAGAGAATAGATTGCCCAGAAATAAACCTAGGATTACATGGTCAATTAATCTTCAACAAAAGAAGCAAGAACACACCATGGGGAAGAGACAGTTTCCTCAACAAATGGTGTTGAGAAAACTAAACAGCTATATGCAAAAATAAATAAATAAATAAATAAATAAATAAATAAAATTGTACCACTTTCTTACACCATATACAAAAATAAACTTAAAAATGATTAGAGACATACACATGAAACCTGAAAGTATAGAACTCCTTGAAGAAAATATCAGCAATAATCTGTTTGGTATCAGTTATAGAAACATTTTTTTCTAGATATGTCTCCTTTGGCAATGGAAACTAGAGCAAATTTAAATTATTGGAACTATACAAAATGCATAACTTCTCTACAGTGAAGGGGAATAGCAACAAAACAAAATTATACCCAAATGAATGAGCGAGAATATTTGCAAATAATATATCTGGTAAAGGGTTAATACCCAAAATATGTAAACAATTTATACAATTCAATATAAAAATAATCCAATAAAAATATGCAGAAGACATGTGTAGACATTTTCCAAAGAAGAAATACAGATAGAAAAAATAAAACCACATATAAATATGCTAAACATCATTAACCATCAAGGAAATGTGAATCAAAACAACAGTGAGATATCATCTCACACTTGTCATAATGGCTAAAATAAAAAATAGAAATAACAAATTTTGGTAAAGATTTAGAGAAAAAGGACTCCTCATGCACACTGTGTGGGTATGCAAATTGCTATATTCACTGTGGAAAAAATAAGGATATTTCTTCAAAAATTAAAATATAATTACCATATGTTCAGTAGTTTGATATTTACCCAAAGAAAACTAAAATGCTAATTTAAATAATATATGCACCACAACGTTTATTGCAGCATTATTTACAATATTCAAGATACAGTAACATTCTCAGTGTCCTCTGATAGGTAAATGAATAAAAAAGAACTGGTATATCTATACAATGGAGTAATACTCAGCCATAAAAAGGAACGAAATCTTCACATTTGTAACAGCATAGGTGGGTTAGAAGACATAATATTAAATGACATAACCCAATCAGAGAAAGACAAATACCATGTTTCACTCATATGTGGAATTTAAGATACAAAACAAATACATGGAATAAAAGTGGCAAACAAAAGAGACACCCTTATATAGAGAGAATAAACTGTGGTTTTCAAAGGGGAGGTGATGAAATGAATAAAGGGGATTAAAAGTACACTTAACTAATGAGCACTGAAGAATATATAGAATTAAAAATTTTTTATACTGTATACCTGAAACTAATATAACACTGTATATTAATATGCTTGAATTATTTTCTTTCATTCCTGGTTATGTATAATGACATGCTTTACTAACATAAGTTCAAAATGTCAATTCTTTGCAACCAGGAGTATAAACAGAGGAGATCTTGAAACAGGGCATTAACCCTAATTATGTCTATTGTGAGAATCATTAACATTCAAGGGGGGAAGGGAAGTTCTTTGAGCACATACTAAAACAGACCAAAGGCCCATTGCACTGTTTGCTTATAATTCTCCAGATAACAATGAGAAAAAATACATATGTGTCCTTTTGAGACTTGCACTTAGAATGCACAGTTCCCTTTTGTGACTTCCCACGTTTTTTTCATATGCCTTATTCTTTGTTCATTTTGTGTGAATAGAAATGTTTGGAAAAACAGATGTCAGAAAATCCATTAGTGCCGTATGATCTGCAGTTCTTTAGAGAAACCATATTCTTAACCAACCAAATATATCCCATGTGCTGCTGTTGGAAATGTGGATCCAAGAATGAAAAAATAAATAAAGCTCACTGCCTACATGGAGCCTAAATTCTTGTTGTGATTATAATTAATAGACAAATGAATAAATATCGAGTTTTAAATAAAGATATGTTCTATAAAGAGAAATAAAGTAGGGTTCAGTGTTGGGAGATTCACTGGACACTTCCTTAGGGGAGGAGATAACAAAATATATGGTAGTCAGAGAAGGTTTCTCTGAAGAGAAAATATTTAGGCTGAAATACTAAATGTTTATAATGTTTAGATCATGCAAAGATCTAGGGAGGAGCAGAGGAAACAGCATACATAAATCCTGGGCCAGAAAACAATCTTGTTCTGTATAAGAAATAAACAAAATATGCTAGTTTGGCTAAATTATGTAAGAAAAGGGGAAACATAGTACAAAATGATGGTGGAAAATAGGTAGGGTCTAGATCATGTAGGATTTGAAAATCAGGATAAGGGTTTGAAGCAATAGAGAATAGAGATAGCAAGACTACTTAGTAACTTTTGTAGACTTTCAGGAAAGATGATGATTGAAACTATTAAAGTAGTAGTAATTAGGATGCAGAAAAGTGGACTGATTTAGGATATATTTTGGAGGTAAAGTATGGAAATTTTACTGGTTGATCAATCACATGTGTGAAATGAGGAAATGGATGAATCATAGATTATATGCAGATTTTAAAAGATCAAATGGGTGGATGGTGGTACTATTTACTAAGATGGAGAATATTGGGGAGGTATAGGTTTTGGAATGGGTTGAGAGTTGTTAAGATATGTTAAATTTGAGATGCCTAGATGAGTTCACAATGAAAATTTCAGGTAGATGATTAGATATAAGAATTGGTATGTCACTGGAAAGGTCAAGCTAGACATTTTAATAATGAAAACATAGATGATATTTAAAGCCATTAGATTAGATGATTTTACCAAAGGAAGGTTATAACGTCCAGATTCAGCTCAGGGCATGACATCACGGTTCATGGGCTCAAGCCCTGCATCAGGCTCTGTGCTGACAGCTAGCTCAGAGCCTGGAGCCTGCTTCAGATTCTGTATCTCCCTCTCTCTCTTACCCTCCCTGCTTGCGCTGTCTGTCTCTGTATCTCAAAAATAAATTAAAAAACATTAAAAAAAAAAAGGTCAGGAACCAAATCTTGGGTCATTGCAACATCAAAGATGAGGAAAGGAGTTTACAGTATGAGTGGCAAAAACTACATGTAGAAAGAAACATGATAGTAGAGTCCTAGAAGTAAAGTGCATATTTATTTAGGAAGAGAGAGAGGCTATTTTAAATGCTGTTGGATATGATGAGAGAGGATAAACCAGTGGATTTGGCCACAAGCAGATATTTGGTAATCTTGGAAAGAGCAGTTTCAGTAAAGTGATAGAGATGGAAGAGCCTTAATAAATGGTAGCTATGCACATGGAAGTTTATTAAAGAGACAGTCTGAATACAAGCCCATAACATACCCTGAAAAATTTTTTCTACAATTAAAACCTCAACTGCTTTTCTTCTATTTTACTTATTTTCTTATAATGAGAAAATACTCATTAAAAATAATCCAGTTACTTCAAGGTCTTTTTTATTGATTTACTTTAAAATTTAGCCACCAACACATTCTCATTTCTTTTAAGTCTTGTGCTAGTGGCCACTCACCCATTGATTCAACCTCCAAGACTTGCCCTTTACCAAAGAAATCATGAATTAGTTTCAAGTTTCAGCTTGGAGAAAAATGGACTTAAAATCCAGGATTTCTGACAGGTTTTTTTTTTGAAGATTTCTAAATAAAAATAGGAAAATATAAGAAGAGACAAACGGAGATCTAGACATAAAATTTTATTAAAAACCAAGGATAGAAAAAACTTGGAATAGAAGGTAAAGGAAAATCCCCACAAGATGAGAAGAGGAAGTAGAAGCCATTTGAAAAGAAATAAGAGTAGGAAAACAGGAAGAGGAGGAAGGGAAAATTTAAATAAAATGAATATTTAATTAATATGAGAAGCTCAAGTTTAAGACTCAGCAACATCTACATGTGCTCTGAATTTAGCACGACAGAGAACATCAGCTCTATCATACTGAGAATTGAGAATAAACATGTGAAGGCAGAGCACCTAGGCTGATGCCCAGAAACCATGCAAATGAATTACACCCCAACCAAAGTCCAGAAAGAACCAGAAATGGTGGACAACATGGGGAAGAGGTGACCCTACATTCAAACTGAGATGTTTACTTAAGCTTCCCCTTACAGCAAGATTTTGGAGGAAGGGGGATGGAAGAGATGATCTCCTGAAGGAGAGAAAAGAAACTAAATTTACATAGTATTTACTCCCCAAAACAGCGAATTAACCTGAAAAAGACTGTTATAAACCAGAGGGATCTAGTTAATCCTAGCAAGTTAACTTTTTTCCTGATTATTAGTAACAATGATGAATTATAAATAAGTTTAGTTCAGATATAAATTAAATAACTTAATTGTATATTTGAATCCTTGTATGTTATGTTTTTACCCTGCTATGAATAGGGCTTTTTTTTTTTTTTTTAGTTTTTACTATATTTAGCAACTTCTTAGGAAATGTCTTTATATCTCATTAAAATTTGTCACTGTAGACGTTTTAGTCAATTTTCAATTTTTATTTTTTTTAACAATAGAAGTTAGCCACTCTTGTAATATTCTTTACAAATAAATTTAAATGTTTCCTGGGGCACCTGAATGGCTCAGTCGGTCAAGCATCTGACTGGCTCAGGTCATGATATCGTGGTTGGTGAGTTTGAACCCCTCATCAGGTTCTATGCTGACAGCTCAGAGCCTGGAGTCTGCTTCAGATTCTGTGTCCCCCTCTCTCTTTGTCCCTCCGCCACTTGCGCTTTGTCTCTGTCTCCCAATAATGAATAAACATTAAAAAATTTTGAAACGTTTCCTTAAGTTACAAGCCAGTTCTCTGTTCCAGGGTAAGTATTATTCTTAACTTTTTGACATTTGTTTTTCAACTCTTTTGAGTCCTTTTGAAGTACTCTCTCTCTTATGTGTTAGTCTCTAACTTATCAATATCCCAGTAAAATTGAACTATTCTTAAGGAAAATATAAATTCAAAGCTTTAAAACATTTTTCATTGTAGTTCATTTTTTTTTCTAAAAACAAATCACAGTAAACATACCAAAGGAGCATATCTTGGTTTTAGAGGTGGAGGAGGCATGTTGCACTGACAGGAACGTTTGACCTTGGTTGATGGTAGTAAAGGCTCACAAGAAAGTAGTGGTGGTTTTTCTCTTGATGGGGGAACTCTGCCTATACCTACTTCCCCCTCTTTTCCTTTGAATGTAGTCTTTTTGGATGAAATTTTGATTTCTCTCTTTAGTTCTAGGGCTTCCTTCTTTGAATCTGTAGATGTGGCATCTGATTCATCAAGTCTTTTCTTTTTAGCCTCAAGTTTACATAGTAAGTCTTCACATTCAGCATCTGAACTTTTGAATGATTTCTTTGAGTCTTTCTTGAAAGACTCATCAGATTCAGCATCAGTAGACTCTATACTTTTCCCTGCATCCTGTTTCTTGGCATCTTTCTTCGAATCTCTGTTAGCTTTCTTTGAATCATACTTATCTTTCTTTGACTCCCAATCAGATTCAGTTTCAGTAGACTCTTCAGACTTCATTGCAGACTTACTTCTGTAATCTTTCTTTGAACTTCTCTTATCCCTTTTTACATCTTTTTTACCCTTTTTTGAACCCCATTCAGATTCAGAATCAGCATCAGTAGACACCACATCCTTCTTGGTGGGCATTTTCTTGTCATTTTTCTTTGAATCTTTCTTAACCTGCTTTTCACCTTTCTTCCAATTTTTTGTCTCCAGTTCAGACTCAGATTCAGCATCAGTATACACTGCATCCTTCTTTGTATCTTTTTTCTTATAATTTTTCATTGAATCTTTCTTAGCCTTCTTTGAATCTTTCTTTCCTTCCTTTGTTTCTACAGATTCTGCATCAGTAGACTCTGTGTATTTCTTTGCATCTTTCTTCTTGCTGTCTGTTTTGGTACTTTTCTTATATTTCTTTGCATTTTTCTTTGCATCTTTTGAATCTGCAGATTCAGCATCAGAGCTCTTCTTTGCATCCTTTTTTGTGTCCTTCTTTGAAGACTTCTTTGAATTATTCTGAGAGTAATTATTTAACCATATATCCAATTTTATGGATTCAGTACCAGACTCCTCAAAATACAATATGAAATCCATATTTAAACTATTTTTTAAGCAAGCCTGTGATTGGACATCAGAATTGCTTTTGGAGTCCTTGGAATGTTTCTTTGCACATAGGTATTCATTATCTGTCTCCTTATAATTCTTTGAATCTCTCTTATCATTTTTTGGATCCATTGAGACTGTCTTAAAATCTCTGGATTCTGGATTTGTTTCCAATTTCGACTTTGAGTCTTCAGATAGTTCACTTTTATATGATAATTTTGATAGGCTTTTACCTGTTTTATTTCCTCTTTCAGGTTCCTCATTGTTTACTGTTTTGGATTCTTTGTTTTCCTTGGAAATTCTTTGCAAAGTTCTTCCGTTTTTGTCATCTTTTGACTTTTTGGATTCTCCATTTTCAGGATAGTTTTTAGGAGTATAAGGATTTCTGAATGGAGCCTGTCTCCTTACTGTTAAATTAACAGATGGCCTTTTGTATTTTTTTTTTAAAGAATGCCTTATATGAGCTGGCTTCTCAACTTCCTTTAATTTTCTTTTTTCATGTCTCTGAAAAGATTAGTTAGAATAATTTTAAGCACTTTTGAATGAATTTTACATATATGTATATTTTTTCAGAGAGAGAAAGAGAGCAAGTGGGGATGGAGCAGAGGGAGAAGGAGAGAGAGAATCTCTAGCAGGCTTCATGACAAGCACAGAGCGCAATACATGGCTCAATCACACAACCATGAGATCATGACCTGAGCCAAAAATCAATCAGTCAGACTCTTAACCGACTTAGCTCACCCAGGTGCCCTGAATGAGTTATATCTTTTTAATATTGAAACATGAAAATAGGCTAGCTTTTTATTAACCATCTAGTTCAAATGGAAAAAAATCAACATTCTCTGTGTGTTATGTATGTGAGATAACTCGATATTAGAAATAAAATGACTTTAGAATAAATGTTAGGATTTTATCAATGACTTATATAGGGATTGGAGCAGGCCCATAATGATCTATGACATTTAAGGGCCCATCCTCACAATTGATAGTGGGCTCCATTTCAATCCCTGTATAGGAGAAATCATTTGAAACATTTTGTGCACCTTTCATCCGTAAATTAGCTCAAAAATAAGCTGATTCCCATAAAGATTGTCATGCCAATTCTTATGATAACCATAGACTTCAGGCTTTCGTCTCACTTTGTACTCCTCCTTTCAAGGTCTCTGATCAAAACAAGAGACTGAGAGCCCTGGTGTGAATTGTTTACCCAAACAAGGACATACAATAAAAAATTTTTTTTATCTAATTAATTTGTGTAGTGGTACTGTATTTGTTTTTTAAATTCTAGCCCCGAATCTGTCAAATCTGGTTTTCATAGTGGTCTGATACAATAATTTTGCATTTAGCTCTTATTTTCCTTTAACTGTTCTGTAGGGACTTCACCAATGAAACAGTCATATGAAATTAAAGGAATACCATAAAGAGAAGCATGAAACTTGGATCAATATAGATGTAGAAGTGACACTCAAATAAATCCATTGATTGTAACTCTGATTTGAGTGATGTTTTTGAAACATATTTCAATATCTATATGGGTGACCTCTGTAAGCTAGTTTTTCCTTTTCCTAACTAATAAGGTATTGACACTTTCTATAAAAGAGGTAAAAGCATGAATGTCCCTGTATCTAATATCCTGAGTGCCAGATTTAAAGAAAATGGAGAGGTCCTGAAACCTATCAATATTGGCTCATGTTCTAAGATTCAAATTAAAAAAATTTTTTTGTAGCTAGTAAACATTTCCTGAGAGATCTCACCAGTTGCAGCATTAGGTTTTGTAGCTTTCATTGCCAATCAGCTATACAATGCCTTTGAAAAGGAGAATTATGTCTAAATACAAGTATATCTGAAACAGATGGAGGTAATTTGTTGTACAGGGAATTATAAATTTGAAATATCTGCTTCCAAAAGGAATTAAAGTTCAAATTATATATTTTTATTTAAATTTGTATACTGTATAATCTTAGATTTAGTTAAAAATGACATTTTCAATACTTACGGGAACTGAGATTTGTAATTCTGAAGGTCTTGATCTCTTTTTTCTACCTGGCTGGAGTGGTTTGGGAAATGTCAAAGTAAAGTAATTTTGATTCCATAATTTTTTGCTTGATTCACTGACTAAAATGAATGAGGACAATGCACAAGTTAGTTAATAGCTAGACTTCCATCAGTACTGAGATATTATTGAGTAAGAAATATATCAAATAAAAGTTGGGGATTTGAGTTTTTACCTTGCTTTTCTGTTTGGACTGTAATTGTAACTACTGTAGTGTAAACGATGGAAAATAATTGCATATGTTAAAAAAATAAACAGAAAAAAATAAATAAAAAAAGAATAATAAAAAATAAATAATAAAAAATTAAAAAAAGAAATGTATCATTTAAGTTAAACTAAGTTATAACTCAAAATACAGCTTCCCTTCCTGGATTCTTTGGTTTATTTGCATATCGATTATGGAAAAAAAGTGATTTCCCCATTTTTCACTAAATTATGTGTAAAATTATACTTGTAAGTTTATCTTCTGATTTAAATTGGTTTTCACAATTTTTACTTTAATCATAATAGTTAGTATAATACAATAAGTAGGGATGGAAAATAGAGAAAAATTTGCTGTTTACCTTTCAAACATCATCTTCTGTAGTTTGACTTATTTTCTTTATGTCATTTTGGTTATCTTGCAGACAATGTGACTTCTATAATTCCCATAATATCACAATGCATAGCATAAAGTAGTCCCTAAAGTCTATATTGATTAAATCTGATCATATATTTTAGGAAGTCTCTGACCCCAATGACATCCAAGCCACAAAATATTAGAACCAAAAACCCAAATACTGAATTTAGTTTAAGGAAACCTATCTACAGAATGATAAATACACCCTTGAAGCATCTAGAATAAATTGATAAAACTATCTGGATAGTCTAGCATCAAAAGAAGAAATGGTGAGGTAACACAGGATAGTTTTCCTGGAGATAAGAAGACTAATGAGAGATGTTATAACTATATTCAAATATTTAAAGAACTGTGATATGAAACTGTAGTTGTAATAGTAACAATATAACTGCAACTACTAACGCATATAGTGCTTACTATTTGTCAGACTGTTTTAAACAGTTTTGATTTACACAACAACCCTTTGAATTCGATAATATAGTTTATAATTGCTTCCATTTTATAGACATACAAAAATGAAGCACTGAGAGAGGTTAAATTGCTTGCCAAGACTCATAAAGTGGATGAGCTAAGATTCAAAGACAGATAGTTTGCTTCAGAGCCCATGGTCTTGATCACAATGTTAGAGACTTTTTATATATATTTCCTGAGGGGAGAACTAGATCCAGTGGGTAAAAATTAGATCAGTGCAGGCAGATTTCAGTTCAATATATAAGAAGAACTTTCCTTATGTTTTGGCTGTTCAACAAAATTGTATGTCCACTTTCATCATTTTGAGTATATATTTCTTTTCTACTTTGGGTTTTGTAATTTTTATTTTTAAACAAAAGGAAATTTATGCAAATAAGATTGGTTGTTAAAATGAGGAAGAACAAACTAAATATTTCCTTTTTGTTTATTTATTTATTTAGAGAAGGTGAGAGAGAGAGGGAGAGAGAGAGAGAGAGAGAGAGAGAGAGAGAGAGAGAGAGAGAGAGAGAGAGAGAGAGAGAGAGAAAATCCCATGCAGGTTGTGTTATATTAGCAGAAAACACAACATGGGGCTTGATCCCACAAACCATGAGATAAAAACCTAAACTGAAATAAAGAGTCAGACACTTAACTGACTGAGCCACCCAAGCATCCCAATATTTTCTTTTAAAATAGCTAGTACAAACCCACATCAAGGTCAGAAATGCTTTTAAAACACATACATTTCAAACCATACATATACATATACACACACATATAGGTTTTTTTAATTTTAAGAAAAAATCAGGGCACTTTATACTTTACCACCTTGAATGGTTATTGGTTCCCCAAAACAAAAGTTATCTGTCACCAGAAGAATTTTGAATATGATCTAAGTAATATTGAACTTCAAAGGGTCTATTCTTACTTGATATGGAATTATCATACATTCTGATGTTTACTTCTCGCCTGTTTAAAAAAAAAGCTTCAATTAAATTTGTGCTATAGTTAATAATAAGTAATAGTAGTAATACATCAATAATTATAACACTACAGTACAATATACCAGTGAGAATGCTTAGTATTAAAAAGACAAAAAATTACGTGTTTTTGAGGATGTGGAGACAAGGAAATATTTGCGCACTGTGGATAGGAATGTAAGCTGGTGTGACCACTATGGAAAACAGTATGGAGGTTCCTATAATATCTAAAAATAGAAGTAACATATCATCCAGTAATTCCACTTTTGGGTATTTACGTGAGGAAAACAAAACATTATTTCAAAAAGATATATGAACCACTATGTTTAGTGCAGCTTTCTTTACAATAGCCAAGATATGGAAACAATCTAACTGTCCATGCACAGATGAATGACTAAAGATGTACTGTATATAGTCAACCAAAAAACAATTAAATATTTCCATTTGCAGCAACATGGATGGACATAGAGGGTATTATATGAAGTGAAATAAGTCATTATAGAAATAAAAATACTACATAATTTTGCTTATTATGTGGAATAAAAAAAACCAAACAATGAATACATAAAAACAGAAAGAAATGCATAAGTACAGAGAACAAGCTGGTGGTTGCCAAAGGAGAAGAAGGTGGTAGGATGAACAAATTAGGTGAAAAGTATTAAAAGGAACAAACTTTCCATTATAAAATAAATAACAGAGGTGAAATGTATAGCACAAGGAATATAGTCAATAATATTTTAATATGTAGTATAGTGACAGATGATAACTGCATTTATGGTGAGCACTCTATAGTGTATAGAATTGTTAAATCACTATGCTGTACACCTAAAACTAATATAATATTGTATGTAAACTATATTTCAATAAAAATGTAACATGGGGCACCTGGGTGGCTCAGTCTGTTGGGCGTCCGACTTTGGCTCAGGTTATGATCTCAGAGTCCGTGGGTTCAAGCCCCGAGTCGGGCTCTGTGCTGACAGCTCAGAGCCTGGAGCCTGCTTCAGATTCTGTGTCTCCCTCTCTTTCTGCCCCTTCCCTGCTCGCTCTTGGTCTCTCTCTCTCTCATAATAAAATAAAGATATAACAATTAAAAAAAGAATAAAAATGTAACGTAAATTTTGGGGTGCCTGGGTGGCTCAGTCTGTTGAGCTGCCAACTCTCCATTTCAGCTCAGGTCATGATATTGGATTTGTGAGATCAAGCCCCACATAAGGCTCCTCACTGAGTTTGGAGTCCACTTGGGATTCACTCTCTACCTCTCCTTCTCTGCTCCGCCCCAACTGTGTGTGTGTTCTCTCTAAAGAAATACACATTTAAAAAAATAACATAAAATTTCAAGCATGCCAAAATACTATATACTTCCTATGTATTATTCAATATTGTAATAACAAACACATTTTGCATTATAAACATCAATAAACATATACTAAAAATACTTTTTAAATTTGTACTATGGATAATGATTATAATAAATACTATTGTTGGTACGCCTTCAGTATTAACTCTTTGAGGAATTTATTAATTTGAATATAGTCAACACAATATTACTTTGGCTTCTGTTGTACAAACTAGTGATTCAACAGTTTATACATTGTTATGTTCACAAATGTAGCCCTATCCATCCCAATACATTGCTGTTAAAATATAACTAACTATATTCCTTATGCTATGCCTTTTATTCCCATAAATGTCAATGATCAGTTCTCTGCATTTATCGGTCTGATTCTGCTTTCGTTTATTACTTTGCTTTTTGATATTTCACTTATGAAAGAAATTATGTGGTATTTGACTCTCTCAGCTTGATTTATTTCACTTAACATAACACCTTTAAAGTCAATCCATGCTGTCTAAAATCTCATCCTTTTGGGGCACCTGGGTGGCTCTCTTGGTGAATTGTACGAGTTCAGACCAGGTCATGATCTCATGGTTCATGAGTTCAATCTCCAAGTTGGGATCTGTGCTGACAGCTCAGAGTTTGGAGCCTGCTTCAGATTTTGTGTCTCCTTTTCTCTCTGCTCCTCTCCCGCTTGTACTTTCTCTCTCTCTCTCTCTCTCTCTCTCTCTCAACAATAAACAAACATTAAAAATTTGTTTAAAAAATAAAATAAAATTTCATCCTTTCTAATGGTTGCATAATATTCCACTGCACGTGTATACACAATTTCCTTATCCATTTATCTATTCATGGGAAAGTTAGTGGCTTCCACATCTTGGCTATTGTAAACAAAGCTTCAATAAGCCTAAGGGTGCATATGTCTTTGTGAATTATTATTTTTGTTTTCTTTGTGTAAATACCCAGCAGTAAAATGATTTGACCATAGGGTATTTTAATTTTTAA
The DNA here is from genome assembly GCF_006229205.1 of Suricata suricatta. Lineage (NCBI taxonomy): Eukaryota > Metazoa > Chordata > Mammalia > Carnivora > Herpestidae > Suricata > Suricata suricatta. The sequence continues at coordinate 60,474,495 of NC_043717.1, read as the reverse complement.
TTTTCTTCAGGAACCTCCATACTGTTTTCCACAGTGGCCATACCAATTTACATTTCCACTGAGAATATACAAAGAAGGATTCCTTTTTTCATCACGTTCTCTCTTGTCATATCTAATGTTATTTCTTGTCTTTTAACCATTTTAAAGTTATAAAGTGATATCTCATTGTGGGTTTGATTTGCATTTCAGTGATTATTAGTGATGTTGAGCATCTATTAATGTGTCTCTTGTCCATGTGAATGTCTTCTTTGAAACATTGGTAAGGAAAGAACAAATAAGACAAAAAACACAGAGGGAAGCAAGTCGTAAGAGACTCAAATACAGAGAACTGGAGAGGAGGTGGGTGGAGGGATGGATTAAATGGGTGATGGGTACTAAGGAGAGCACTTTTTTGGATGAACACTGGGTGTCATATGTAAGAGATAAATCACTGGGTTCTTCTGAAGCCATGACAATCCTGTATGTTAATGCACTTGAATTTAAATAAAAAAAAATAAAAGGTTATTCAAGTCCCCTCTATTTTTTTCAATCAGATTGCTTGATTTTTTAGTTTGGGTTGTATACGATTTTTATATGTTTTCAATATTAACCCTTTATCAGGTATATCATTTGCAAATGTCTTCTCACGTTCAGTAGGTTGCTGTTTTGTTTTGCTGATACTTTCCTTTGCTGTGCCAAAACTTTTTTATTTTGATGAAGTCTCAAAATTTACCTTTGCTTTTGCTCCCCTTGCCTTAGGAAACATACCTAGAAAAATATTGCTATGATTGATTTAAGAGAACTTATTGCTTGTATTATGAGTAATTATTGCCTATATTATCTTCTTGGATTATGATGATTTCAGGTCTCATATTTTTAGGTCTTTAATCCATGTTGAGTTATTTTTATGTTTCTGTTAAAAGGTGATCCTGTTTCATTCCTTTACATGTAGCTTTCCAGTTCTCTCAGCACTACTTATTGAAGAGACAGTCTTTTGCCTAGGGTATATTATATATTTTGTGTCTCTTTATTGAAGGTCTCATTGAGTTATTCTACTCTTTTCTCCAGCCTGACATCTTTATAATCATTACTTTACTTTATCAGGCATATTGTTTATGCTTATTTCATTTAGTTGTTTTTATGAAGTTTTTTCTTTCTTTTCTTTGTTTTTTTTCTTTCCTTCTTTCTTTCTTTCAGAGAATAATCTTCTATCTTTTCATTTGTTTGAATTTCTGTGTTTGTTTCTATATATTAGGCAGAACAGTGACTTTTTCGAAACTGAAAGAATGGTCCTGTATATGGTTGTCCTCTATGTAGACTGTGTGGTTGGTGACTTTTTCTGGCTGGCTAGAGCTAGAGTTGCCATAGACTGAGAGTCTTGGAGATGAAGACATGTAATGGGAATCCTGTCAGGACAACTAAAAGTGAAGTGTATGCCGGCAGGGGTTTCACAACATTCTACACACTGAGGTCACTGTAGTAAGAGAGCTAAAGCTGAAATGGGCATAAAACATGGTGTTTTGGGGCCCTCTGTGCAGGAAGTGCCTGGCACAGTGGCTGGAGCTGATATAATGTGCAGTGAGGAGGTCCCTGAGCTCTCCATGCAGAGGGTGCCTTAGCAGAATAGTTTAAACTAAAGTGGGTAAAAGTGAAGGCACCCATAACTGTACAAACAAAAGTATCTTGGGCGGATAACTGAAGACCAGAATCTACCCCAGGTACCCCCAGGTATAAGGGGGCCCACACAGGGAAGACAAATTACCATAACATTTGGCTTTGACAACCAGAGAAGCTTAACAATCAGGGGGAATTACTGGAACTTTCAATACCTGGGGAACAAAAGAATAAAAATATGAGAGAGAGAGAGAGAGAGAGAGAGAGAGGCAAACCATAAAACATACTCTTAACTATAGAGAATAAAATGGTTTGCTGGAGGAGAGGTAGGCAGGAGGGTGGTCTATATGGGTGATGGGTATTAAAGATGAAGCACTAAATTCTGCTCCTGATACTAATATTACAGTGCATATTGACTAACTATAATTTTAATAAAAAATTGAAACAAACAAATAAGAAACCAGGAGCTCAGTTCTGAGAGAGCTAGGAAGGCAGAGTCCCTGCCACTAAAGATACAGCACAACAAACAACCTTGTTGAGATGCATTATAGATGCAACGGCTTTGAAAACAGTTGGAGTGGGGCCCCCGGGTGGCTCAGTTGGTTAAGCACCCGACTTCGGCTCAGGTCATGATCTCATGGTTCGTGGGTGACAACTAGCTCAGAGCCTTGAGCCTGCTTCAGATTCTGGGTTTTCCTCTCTCTCTGACCCTCCCCTGCTCTCACTGTCTCTCTCTGTCTCTCAAAAATAAATAAAAAACATAAAAAAAAGAGAATCAAGCCTCTTAAAAAAAGAAAACAAAACACTTGGAGTGTGCAGGAAGGAAATTTATTTACTAATCTCAGAGCATGTGATGGAGGGCCAGGGGTCTTTGCAGGAACTTCTCCAAGAACAAAAGAACTGACAAGTACCATTTCCTTCCCCCACCCCCTAACTTAGATACAAGGACAACAGCAGAAACCAGTAGAGTACATACTCTTTCCATATCATTTGCTAATAGTCTTCCCCAACCCTATTATGAGCTCTTGCAGAAACATTCCTGCTATCTAAGCTTCAGCAAGAGTTTTTCCAGGTAGATGCAGCCTCCTCTAGCAGCAAAAGTGTGCAGAACTTGCTGGCACTGTGCTTCCAGACCACATGTTCTCCTGTGGATCTTCTGCTTCCAATATACCCTTGCCCACAGCCCATCCAAAGCAATGGTAAAAGCAGCTTCAACAGGAGCCAGCATCTTTCCAAAGTGATTCCTGGCCTGCCAAGAGGGGAAGATAACTACACACACAAATTCAACGGTGACTCAAGAAGTGCGCTGGGAACAGACATCAGGTCTGACTGAAGGCCTTGCCCACCAATAAAAGTTTATCAGGGGACAACACAGGAAAAGTATGTTGCAGTTCAGTGCCACTAAATCTCTGTCAAAGGCCTAGTCTGACTCAACTTAATCCCAAAGCAGGCCCAGAGTGGCCCATTAACAGCACAGGCACCAAATATTCCCCACCAAGGCAAAGAGAGCCATTGCAGATTATTGGACTGGAGGTAAATGTGGTTCAACCACAACAGTAGGTCACTTGAATCAACACAGGAGACACCTCTGAAGCTTGAGTTTCTGGCAACCAGAGAATATTGCACTGCTGATACTAAAGGATTTCTCATTCATAAGACCACTACTTTCAAGAGTAAGAGAGGTAGATGACTTTCTTAAGACTTTGAAACAGACATAGGAAGTTAAACAAAATGAGGAGATAGAGAAATATGTCCCAAGTGAAAAAATAGGACAAAATCACAACAGGAGAGTAAATGAAATATATGTAAGTAATATTACTGATAAAGAATTTAAAATAATGGTCATAAAGATACTCACAGTACTTGAGAAAAAATGGAGAACTTCAGTGATATAAAGCAATAGAAACCATTACAAAACAACTAAGATGAAGAATTCCATAACTGAAATTAAAAGTACACAAAATGGAATCAATAATAGATTATAGAAATCAGAATAAAGGATCTGTAAGACAGAGTAATGACAAAGTATTCAAGCAGAGACAGAGAAAAAAGAAAAGTATTGAGGGGACTCAGCAACACCATTCGGTGTAATAACCTTTGCATTATACGGATCCCAAAAAGAGAAGCAAGAGAAGAGGGGGTAAAGAATTTATTTAAAGATATAATAGCTAAAAGC
>NC_043717.1:60425184-60470626 GCF_006229205.1 Suricata suricatta | reverse complement strand
TTTGGCTATTGTTGACATTGGAGCGGAGGAGGGAGAGAGAGTTGGAGAGAGAGAGGGATGCAAAACTTGAGAGACTATTGAATGCTGAGAATGAACTGAGGGTTGAGGGGGAAGGGGGAGGGGGGAAAAGAGGTGGTGGTGATGGTGGAGGGCACTTAAGGGGAAGAGCACTGGGTGTTGTATGGAAAACAATTTGACAATAAAATATTATGGAGGAAAAAAAATTTAAGTAGCAAGAGAAAACAATTAATTCAAAGGCAACCCATAAGGCTATCAGCAGATTTTTCAGGAGAAACTTTGCATAGCAGAAGTAAGTAGCATGATATATTCAAAATAATGAAAGAAAAAAAAACCTCCTGCAATCAAGAATACTCTATCCATGAAGGTTATAATTTAAAATAAGATAGGTTTTTCCAGACAAGTAAAAGTTAAATAAACTCATGACTACTAAACCAGTAGAACAATAAATGTTAAAGTGGGAAAGAAAGATCATAAGTAGGAATAAAAATGTTGAAAGGACAAAGGCAGTAAATTAAGCATATCTATAAAACTTAGTCAAGGGATTTATAAAATCAAAGCATGTAAACTATGGCACCACATACCTAAAATGTAGGGGTAATAAGAGTAAAGAATGGGCACAAACTTAAGTGACCATCCACTTAATATAGAGACTGCTATGTGCATAAGATGTTATATATAAACTTAATAGTAATGACAAATAAAAACTGGTAATCGATATGCAAAATATAAAGAGAAAATAATACAAACATATCAATAAAGAAAGCCAACAAATAGTGAAAGGAGAGGAAGAGAATAAAGGAACAGAAAAGAACTACATAAACAATTATAAAACAAATAAAATGGTAATAAGCACACGCCTACCAATAATTACTTTGAATCTTAATGGAATAAACACTTCAATCAAAAGACATAGGGTGAAGAGTAGTTTCAAAAACAAGACTCATCTATATGCTGCATACAAGAAACTCATTTGGGACCTGAAGACACATGGAGACTGAACGAAAAGAGATGGAAAGACATTTATCAGTCAAATGGAGCGAAAGGAATACCAGGGTAAGATTACTTACATACTTTAAAACAAACACTGTAATAAGAGACAAGGAAAGACATGACATAATTACAAAAGGAAAAATCTGAGGGCACCTGGGTTGTTCAGTCAGTTAAGTGTATAACTCATTTTGGTTCAGGTCATGATCTCATGGTTCATGAGTTTAAGCCACACATCAGGCTCTGACTGATAGCAAGGATCTTTTTGGGATTATCTGTCTCTCTCTCTCTCTCCCCGTCCCATGCTGATGTTCTCAAATAAATAATTTTAAAATAATTTTTTAAAAGAAATACTGTTGGTGTGAATGTAAACTGGTGCAGCTGCTCTGGAAAACAGTGTGGAGGTTCCTAAAAAAACTATCGATAGAACTCCCTTATGACCCAGCAATAGCACTGCTAGGGATTTACCCAAGAGGTACAGAAATGCTGATGCATAGGAGCACATGTACCCCAATGTTCATAGCAGCACTGTCAACAATAGCCAAAACATGCAAAGAGCCTAAATGTCCATCACCTGATGAGTGGATCAAGAAGATGTGGTATATATACACAATGGAATACTACATGGCAATGAGAAAGAATGAAATATGGCCATTTGTAGGAAAGTGGGTGGACCCCAAAGGTGTCATGCTAAGTGAAATAAGTTAGGCAGAGAAGGACAGAATTTTGCACTCATAGGTATAACAGGAAAACAGGAGAATCCTAATGGAGACCAGGGGGAGGGGAAGAGGGAAAGAGAGATGGGGAGAGAAATTTTTCTTTGTAGTTTTGTCAACTTTTGATTTATATATATTTTTTGGTGAATATGTGGAGAAAAAGGAACCCTCATGCACAGTTGTTGGGAAACCAATGGTACAGTGATTCTGGAGAACAGTATGGAGTTTCCTCAAAAAATTAAAAATTAGAATTACCACATGAGCCAGTAAATCTACTACTGGGTATTTTTTCAAAGAGTATAAAAGGAGTATTTCTAAAAGGTATGTACACTTTTATGTTTATTGAAGTATTATTTACAATAACCAAATTATGGAAGCAATACAAGTGTCTACTGATGGATGTAGAAGTAAAGGAAATGTGATACATATCTTCAGTGGAATATTACTTAGCCATCAAAAAATGAAATGTCAACATTTGCAGCAGCATTCTTAGATCTGGAGAGTATTATGTTAAGTGATGTAAAGACAGTCAATGAAAGACAAATACAATACGATCTAACTCATAGGGTAAATTTAATAAGCAAAACAAATTAATAAGCATAAAAGATACATCAAAAAGCAGACACTTAACTATCGAGAAGAAACTGATGGTTACCAAAGGGGAAGTCATTGGGAGAATGGATGAAATAAGCTAGGGGGATTAAGAATATACCTATCATGATGAGCACTGATAATGTATAGAATTATTGAATCACTATATTGTACTCTGGATACTAATGAAACATTGTATATTAACTATACTGGAATTAAAATAAAAATAAATATTTAAAGTAAATTAAATTACATGATTAGAAGTCTTAAAATGATAAATTAAAATAAGAGACAAATTTGTTTCAGTGGATTATAGAAAAAATACCTAAAATAAAAGAACACATAAAGACTAATGTTTTTAATAGAGAAGAGATACTGCGCACACACTAAAGGATAGTAAGCTCATAAAGCTATACTAATGTCAAACAAAGTTAACTTTAAAATAAATAAAGATAAGTGCAACATTTTATAATGCTAAATGGATCAATCCCATAGGAGAATCCCATGTGCTCACTTGCATAGCCATAAAATACATAAGCAAAAATTTATACAACTAAAAGCAATATACAAACTTACAATTACAGATGGAACCTTTAATACATGTGTTTTAGTAACTAACAGAGCAATTAGATAAAACATATCAGTAGAGATATAGAAAATTTGAATAACATTATTAACAAAATGACATGAAAACACTACACCAAACAACTGCACAATACACAATTTTTTTCAATTTCACATGGAATATTTTAAAAAAGTGACTACTCAGATTGGACTATAAATTAAGTTTCAGCAAGTATCAAAGTACTAAAATTATATGGTATATACTTGCTGACCACCATTGAATATAGCTAAAAATCAATAACAAAAAGAAAATTTTGAAAAATCTAAACATTTGGAAATTATCAGTACAATGTATGGGTTAAAGAGTAAATTACAATTGAAATTAGAAAATATTTTGAAATATATTTTGCCTATCATGAAGAAAAATGTGATAGATATGAAGGGATGCAGAGATTTACTAGGAATTGTATAGCTTTATTCATATATCAGCAAATAAGAGATGCTGAAACAAATGTTTTACATACCTATCTCAAGAAGCTAAAAACAGAACAGATGGATACCAATATATGGAGGAGGGAAAAAAATAAGGATAACAGGAGTGCCTGGTAGCTTAGTCAGTTAAGCATTTGACTCTTGGTTTCAGCTCAGGTCATGATCTCAGGTTTCATGAGATTGAACCCTGTTTTGAGCACTGCTCTAACAGTGCAAAAACCTGCTTGTGATTCTCTCTCCTTTTTATCTATCCCTGTCCCATTCTCTTTCTCACAAAATCTATGAACAAACATTAAAGAAATAAGGATAACAGAGGTGAAAGGAAAACAAAAGCTTTATGCATGTAAATTTGAAAATTTAGATGAAATAAGAAATTTCCTTTAAAAAGAACATATTTTAAGCTGAAATTGAAAAATCTGAATTATTGTATGTATACTAAAGATGTTAGCTTGATAATTAAAAACTTACCGACATAGAGAATTCCAGGTCTGGATGTCTTCATTGATTAATTCTCCCAACAACCTAAGGAAGAAATAATAACAATTATTCACAAACCCTTCCAATGTCTAGGAAAAAGAAAACACTTCTCAACTTATTCTATGAGAAGAGAATAACCTTACTAACAACATCTGAAAAAGTCATTAATAGAAAAAAATTATATTCCTATATTTTTATAAATATAGATTCTAAAATGCTTAAACATTTTATAAAATTCAACACATAGAAAACATATTATATCACAACCAAGTAATCTTATAACAGTTCAACATTTGAAAATCACCACATTAACACATTCGAATAAAGGAGAGAAGTCATATGATCATTGCAACATACAGGAAAAGTCTTTAAGAATGTCTAACATTTGGGGCACTTGGGCGACTCAGTGGTTAAAGCATCTGACTCTTGATTTAGGCTTAGGTCATGATCTCATGGTACATGAGTTCAGGCCCCATATTGGGCTTTGCTCTGGTGGAGTTGAGCCTACTTGGGATTTTCTCTCTCTCCACCTCTGCCTCCTCTCCTCATTTTCTCTCTCTCTATCTCTCTCTCAAAATAAACAATGAATAAAAAAACTTACAAAAAATACCCAACATTCATTTATGGTAATTTTTTTTTATCAAACAAGGAATAGAAGGAAACTTCTTAATCCAGTAAAAAGGAATCTACAGGAAACTAAAACAAATGTAATATTCAATGGTGAAGTGGAAGCATTTCTCTTAAACTGAGAAATAAGAAGGATATCCAGTAGTAAACTTCAATCTGACTTTGTAATAGAGGCCTTAGCCTATGCAATAAATCAAGAAAAAATAAATTAGAATTCTAAAAATAGTAAAAGGAGAAAAAAATTGTTATTATTTGCAGGCAGCACAACTGTTTACATAGAAAATACAAGATGTTTCAGACACACAATCAGAATTAATGAATTTAGGAAAATTGTTAGATACTAAGACTGTGAAAATCAGTTATATTTCTACATACAATATAATTAGAAAATACACCATTTATATAATAACATCATAAATACAAAACACTTAGGAATAAATCTAAAAATATATCTGCCATATATCTATACTGAAGGGTGTAAACAAATATTAAGTTAAATTAAATAAAACAAATAAATGGACATATGCTCAGGAATTGAAAGATTCAATATTATATGTATAACACATCTTCCCACAATGATATATTGATTGAATATAATCTCAATAACATTTTTTGACATTTTTGATAACTGATAGCTGATTCTAAATTTTACATTAAAAAGAAAGAGCAAAGAATATCCAAGACAATTTGACAAAATGGAAAGATATACATTGCTGAATATCAATATATCAACTTATGATAAAATGACAACAATTAAGACAGTGTAGTGTTGGCACAAAAACAAATAACTATTGAAACAGAATAGAAAATATAAAATGAGGTCTATAAAGATATGGTCACATGAATTATCCCAAAATTGTTATGCACTGGGGAAAGAGAGTATTTTCAACAAGTGGTATTAGTCAATTTGATATCTTCAAGAGGAAGAGATCTGATTATTGGTTTTTATATCACATTACACACCAAAATTAGCCCTATATCTATCGCAGACATAAAGTTGAAAAGTAAAAGAAACTGTTTTCAGAAGTAACATAGGAGATTATTTTAATAACAGTGGAGTGTTTCTCTGTTTAGGGCACAAAAATCTATAATGATAATGGAATAGAATGACATGTTAAGTTGCTGTTATCCAATGAGGAGTAGCTGTACCACTCTTCCTTTTTTCCAAAAAATGAAAATGTAAAGAAAAAAGTAGATAAATTTATGATATGATTTTCATTCATTTATTCATTCAACTAATAAATATTGAACACTGTGGAAGGCTAATAAATAACCTCACAAAATATCCATATATGAAACACTGTAATCAGTGAATGTTATCTTATATGACAAAAAGAACTGCATATAAAAGGTTAAGAATCTTGAAATCAGGAAATTATTTTGGATATTCCTGAAGGGCACTAAATGTATTCAACAGAGTTCTTATAAGAGAAAAAGAAGAAATTCAGAAGATGATAAGGCAATCTGATGGTAAAAACAGAGATTGGAACTATTCTCTTTGAAGAAAGGGAAAGGGGACACAAGCTAAAGAACTCAGGTGATCACTAGAAGCTAAAAGTATGCCAGAAAATTGGTTTTCTCTTCAAAGCCTTTAGAAGAAACCAACCTTGCAGACACCCTGATTTTAGCCTAGTAAAACTGATTTCATACTTATAACGTCCAGAAATGTAAGCAAATATGTTTGTATTTTTAGCCCACTGAATTATTCCACAGCAATAATAATTAATGCAAATCATGGTACCCTTAGTGGGTGTGGGTGTTGTTGTAACAAATACCTAACAATGTGGAAATGAATTTAGAATTGGAATATATGCAAAGATTAAAGAGATTTAGATTGCTTTGGGAAAACTGTTAGTAGACATGTAAATGTTAAAGACTCTTCTGATGGACTCTGGAAGATGTGAGGAATATGATAGAAAAAGGCAATATCATCTTTAAGAATACTTAAATTTTAATAAACAGACTATTGGTAAAATACGGATATTAAAAGTGTTGGTAAAGGCTCAGAAGAAGTGGGGAGCACAGTAGAGAAAACCTATATCATCTTAGAGAATACCTATATAGTCGCAAATAGAATTTTGGTTGAAATATGAACATTAGGGATGCTTGGGTGTCTCAGTCAGTTAAGCATCTGACTCTTGATTTCATCTCAGGTCATGATCTCACGGTTCATGAGATTGAGCCCTATATTGGGCTCTGAGCTGACAGCACGGAGCCTGCTTGGGATTTTATGTCTCCCTCGTTGACTCTCCCCTGCTCATGCTCTCTCAAAAGAAACAAACTTGCAAATATAATAGTAGCGAAGTTAAAACTTCAAAGCAGCAAAACAATTATATCCATAAAATCCTGTCACAACATTCACAAAATAAAATGATGCAAAGTAAGATATCATATACATAAACTCTGTGTGGGGGAAATAAAAATTTAGTACTTTTAGAAAGGGCCCCATTTAGGTAACCATCAAATTAATATAGGCGTTATATGTATGAGAAGTTATATAGTAGATAATGGTAACCACAGATGAAAAACCTGTATAGATATGCAAAAAGAAAAGAAAAAAAATCCAAACGTATTACTAAAGAAAATCACCAAACAAGGGAAAATAAGAAGAGAAGGAAGGGACAGAGAAAAAATACAAAAACAAATATAAAATAACAAAATTGAAATAATTACACATTTATTGGTAGTCACTTTGATTGTAAATAGCCTAAATGCTCCAAACAAAAGACACAGGATGAATGAAAGGATAAAAATGCAAGAACCATCATTATGGTACCCAGAAGAGACCCACTTCAGACTTAAAGACACATACAGTTTGACAGTGAAAGAATGGAAAAACCCATACCATGCAAATGGAAATAAAAAGAAAACTGGGTAGCAATACTTGTATAGGACAAAATTGACTTTAAAACAAATACTGTAACAAGAAACAAAGAAGAGCACAACGTAGTGATACAGCCTAACATCCAACAAGCAGATATAACAATTTGGGATATTTATGCACTGAAAATGGGTGCACCTATATTTGTAAGGCAATTATTAGCAGACATAGAGGAAGAAATTGACAATAATATGACAATAGTAGGGAACTCTAACACATTTTTACAGGAATAAATAGATTATTCAGGTAGAAAACCAACAAGGAAACAGTGGCTTTGAATGGCACATTGGACCAGATAGACCTAACAGATTCAGAACATTCTACACTATGTGTGGAATGCACATTCTTTTCAAGGACACATGGAACATTCTTCCAAATAAATCAGATGTTATACCATAGAAAAAGTCTCAATAAAATTTTAAAAAGACTGAAATCATTTCATGCATCTTTTCTGAGTGCAAAGTTATGAAACTAGAAATCAATCACAAGAAAAAAATTAGAAAGAACACAAATACATAGAAGCTAAATAACATGCTTCTAAACAATGAATGGGTCAACCAAGAGATGAAAGATTAAATAAAAAAAATTCATGAAGACAAATGATAATTAAAACAGTAAAAAAAAAATTAAAGGGATGAAGCAACAGCCCTCCCAAGATGGAGGTTATAGCAATACAGGCCTACCTCATGTAGCAAGAAAAATCTTAAATAAACAACCTAACCTTAAACCTAAATTAATGAGATGAATAACAAAGTCCAAAGCCATTAGAAGAAAGGAAATAATAATGATTAGAGCAGAAATAAATGAAATAGAGGCTAAGAAATAGAACAGATCAATTAAACAAGAACCATTTCTTTGAAACAAGGTTTATCAACAAATTTGACAATCCTTTAGCTAGACTCAACAAGAGAAAATGAGGGAGGACTCAAATAAATATAATCAGAAATGAAGCAAGAAAAAACCCAACTAACACCAGAAAAATATGAAAGATTATAAAAGAAAATTATGAAACTGTCTACTGGGATCAATTTGGATAGCCTAAAAGAAATGGATACATTCCTAGAAACATAATTTTCTGAAAGTGAATCAGTAAGAAATAGAGCATTTAAATAGACTGATTACTAGCAATGAAATTGAATCCTGAAAAAAAATCCTCCCCAAATCAAATGCAGAACTGATGGATTCACTGTAAATTATACCAAACATTTTAAAAACAGTTAATACCTATTCTCAAACTATTTGAAAAAAAATAGAAGGGCAAAGAAAACAAAAATTATTTTGCAAGGTCAGCATTACCCTGGTACAAAATAATAACAACAACAACAACAGTAACAACAACAACAACAGCAACAACAACAACAACAACAACAACAAAGACACTACTAAAAAAGAAAAAAAACTACAGGCCAATATCTCTGATGAGCATAGATGCAAAAACCGACAATAAAATATTAGCAATCCAAATCCAACAATACATTAAAAAGTTCATTCCTCATGATCAAGTGTGCTTTATTTCTGAATTGCAAGGGTATTTTAATATTTGTAAATCAATAAAAGTGATGTATCACCATAGCAAAAGAATAAAAAACATATGATCATTTCAATAGATTCAGAAAAAGTATTTGATAAAGTGCAATATTTATTCATGGTGAGTCTCAAGAAATCTGTTTTAGAGGGAATATGCCTCAATATAAGAAAGATCATATATAAAAAACCCCACAGCTAACAAAGTCAGTGGTGCAAACTAGATTGTTTTTCCTCTAATGTCAGGAAAAAAACAAGGATGTCTACTTACACTACATTTATTCAATACAGTACTAGAAGTGTGGACATAGCAACCATAAAAGAAAAACAAATAAAAGACATCCATATTGTTAAGGAAGAAGTAAAACTTTCACTATTTGAAGATGACATGATACTATATATAGAAAACAAAGTCTTCACCAAAAACTACTAGAACTGATAAATATTTTGTAAAGTCATAGGACACATAATTAATATACAGAAATCTGTTTCATTTATGTATACTAATACTGAAGTAACAACAAAGAAAATTAAGAAAATAATCCTATTTATAATTGTACAAAAATAATAAAATATCTCAGAATAAATTTAACTAATGCAGTGAAAAACTACTCTGTAAACTACAAAACTTTGATGAAAGATACTGAAGATGACACAAATTGGAAGGTATTTTTGCTCATGGATTGAAAGAATCAGTAATGTTAAAATGTCCATACGAAGCAAAGCAATCTACAGATTTAATAAAATCCCTATCAAAATACCAACAATATTTTTCACAGTAGAAGAACAAACAATACTAAAAATTGTATGGAACTACAAAAGACCCCAAATAGCCAAAGAAATCTTGAAGGAAAAAAAAAAGCTGCAGGTATCATGATTCCAGATTTCAAGGTATACTCCAAAACTACAGTTATCAAAAGAGTAAAGTCCTGACACAAATATAGAAACATGTATCTCTTTAATAAGTGGTGTTGGAAAAACTGGACAGCTACATGCAAAAGGCTGAAACTGGACTACTTTCTTAAACCACACACAAAAATAAATTCAAACTGAATTAAGGAGCAAAATGTGAGACCCGAAACAACAAAACGCTTAGAAGAAAACAGAATTTCTCTGACATCAGCTATAAAAACATTTTTCTAGATATGTATGTTCTAGCAAAGGAAAGTAAACCAAAATTAATCTATCAGGACTACACCAAAATAAAAAACTTTTGCACAGCAAAAAAAGAAATTAACAAAACTAAAAGAAAACCTACTAAATTGGGAGAAAATATTTGCAGATAATATATCTAATAAAGGATTAATTTCAAAAACATATAATGAACTTATACAACTCAACACCAAAAAATATAATTAAAAATGGGCAGAGGACATGACTAGACATTTTTTCCAAAAAATACATATAGATGACCAACATTAATATTAAAAGTAGCTCAACATCACTAATCATGAGGGAAATGAATATTAAAAACACAATGAGATTTTACTTCACACCTGTCAGGATAGGTAAAATAAAAAATACAAGAAATAAAACAGTGCATAAGGGTTCCTTTCTCTCCACATTTTCCCCAACTTTTGTGCATATGCCTTTTCAAAGTAGTGTTTTAATATTCTTTGGGAAAGTATCCAGGAGTGGAATTACTGGGTCTTATGGTAATTCATTTTTCAATTTTTGGATGAACCTCCATAATATTTTCCACCATGGCTGCACCAATTTGTATTTGGTACTTCAAATACTAATGAATTCAGGAAGAGGCTGGTGACCTTTGTATGTGGCGCTAGTCCTCGGTACCAGTTGTGGACACCACAGTAGCCCATGAACCACCTTTAGCTCCTCTCAACCATGGTCCAAATTACCCTGGACAACACTGTCTTAAATAGTCACTCTCATATCAGCCTTTGTCGAAGTCTTGGTTTCAAGTGGATAAGTTATAGCACACCATTAAAGTTAAAAATAAAAAAAAAGGCTGCTTGGAGAGGGTAAGAGGAACAGTTGAAACAGGTGATTTTATAAGCATCACCTGTCCCCTAAAGCTGTAGAGTTCACGGCCAAAAGAGACCTTTTTGGCCTCTGATTTCTCCCATGGAGGATTGAAAGTGTGTAAATGTCCAGTTTCCTTAGCTGTGTGGGACAACGCAAAAACCTAAAAAGTCCATTTCTATCTCATCATATCCAGAGTATTGAGTCATCAGCAGCATAATTAGGGGCATGAAGAGGCAGGGAGAGCAGTAGATATGACTTCCAGAGGACATTAAATGGATATATCCTACGGTGTTAATGACTCTATCAAGAAGAGTACCCATGAGCTTCTGGGAATGCTTTACACATAGATTGCTAAATTGGCCCATGGGCACCCCTAGAACAGTCCTATATTGTGTTTGGCGGCCTGTGCATGCTCCTGATGGTGATAAGCATGAGCTTTGACAAATGGCTAGTGAGAATGCACTAGCATGAATCTGTGGGCCAGGAAATACCACAAACTTGAAATTTAGTGCAGCCTCTAGGGAAGTAAAAGGGAAGCTCTCAGTACTTGGCTTGTTGCTTGGCAAGATCAAGGGAAGAATTCAAGATTAAGAATTCTGCCACAAAAGGGAGCAAGAAGCATACAGCACATTCATCCATAGAAGATCTGAGAGAGCCTCAGAATCCCTAGCAGGGAAGATGGAAGGTGTTTCCCTTTAGAAGTCAGTCAGTAAGGAATGGATAAGGTGACTCCTACTTCAAATATGATAAGAAAAATGCAAGATTTCAAGGAACATAAAACATCAAGGAAACATGACACCAGGAAAGGATTACGAGAGAGTTGAGGAGAGAGAGGGAAGCAAAACCTGAGAGACTACTGAATAGTGAAAAGGAACCAAGGGTTGAAGGGGGAGGGGGAAGGGAGGTGGTGGTAATGGAGGAGGGCACTTGTGGGGAAGAGCACTGGGTGTTATATGGAAACCAATTTGACAAAAAATTATTAAAAATTAAAAAAGTAACCACCCACAAATTAATGGAAATTTGTGATTTACCCAATAAGTAATTCAAAATAGGTACTTCAAGGAAGCTTAATGAACTACAAAAACACAAAAGGATGATTCAACAAAATCAAGAAAATTATACACAATCAAATTGAATAGTTTAACAAAGAGGATAGAAAACATAAAGAAAAAAAACCAAATTCTGGATCTGAAAAACACAGTGAATGAAATGCAAAATGGAATAAACATCAAGTAGAATGGATCAAATAGGAGAAAAGAATGTATGCATTAGAAGACAGACCCTTTAAATTATTGAGTCAGTAGAAAACAAAAAATAATGAAAAAGAGTGAAGAAAGCTTATACAATTTATGGAATACAACAAAAATAAAAAAATCTAAGAATTATCAAAGTCAGAGATCTTACAAGCAAAGAGAGAGTAGGATGATATATTCAAAGAGCTGAAAGAGAAAACACACACACACACACACACAAAAACCCCAAAAAACAAAAACAAAAAAAAACAAAACCTTGCCAACAAAAGGCACTCTATCTGGAAAGGTATCCTTCAGAAATAGGGGAGAAAAATAATTCCTCAGATAAAAACAGTGAGTAAATAATTACTAAATTTTTTCCAAGAAATGCTGAAAAGGGTTGTTTATTCAAGCTGTAATGAGAGGATATTAATTAGTACAAAATATAGTAATATACTTAACACATTAGTAAAAATAATGTATGGTCAAATTCAGAATACTTTAATACTGTGATACAGTAGTATTTTGACCACTGCTTAATTGAAGTTAAGTACTTATCAGCTTACAATAAACTATTATATCTATAAGAGGTTTCCTCTAAGACTGATAGTAACCACAAAGCAAAATCACACAGTAGATACACCAATGATAAATAATATTACTAGGGAAAATAATAAATTCACAAAGGAAGGAAACAAGAGAAGTAACAATGAAACTAGGGGGGACAAGACCAGAGAACAATTAATAAGATGGCATTTGTAGATCCTTACCTATCAATAATAATTCTAAATAAAAATGGATTAAATTCTCCAAAGGCATAAAGTGGTGGAAAGGATTAAAAAATAAGACAACTCTATAATGCTTATAAGAGACTCACTTCACCTTTAAGGACAGATATACTCTCAAAGTGAAGTGATTGGAAGACATATTCCATGCAAGTGCAAGCCAAAAGGGAGTAGGGGAAAGTATAATTATATCACATAAATAGACTTTAAGCCAAAAACAGTAAAGAAAGTAAAAAGTCAGTATATAGTGGTAAAAAGGTTAATTTATCAAGAGTATATAACAATAGTTAAACATATAAGCAACAAACATCAGGGAACCTGAATATATTAAGCAAATACTAAAAGATCTGAAGAGAGAAGTAGACAACAATATAGTAATAGTAGGGCCATCAATACTCAATTTTAACACTGGATAAAACCTCCAGACATAAAATAAGCAAGGAACCATTTAAATTGTATTTTAGACCAAGTATGCCTAAAAGAAATATACAAAACATTGCATCCAAAGTAGCAAGATACACATACCTCTCAAGAACACAGGGAACAAACAAACTCCAAGATAGATCATATGAAAAGTCATAAAACAAGTCTTCACAAATTTAAGAAAAAAGAAATCATATTAAATATCTTTTCCAATCACTATGTTATGAAACGAGAAATCAATAACCAGGAGGCAAACTGGACAATCTACAAATATGTGGAAACTCCTAAATACCCAATGAATCGAAAAAGAAATGAAATGTGAAATAAGAAAAAATACTTTAACACAAATGGGAATGGAAAAAACCTACAAAGACTTATGGGATTCTGTGAATGGAAACAACATACAAAAACTTATGGGAAGGTGCAAAAGCAGTTCTTAGAATCAAATTTAAGATGATAAACAACTACATTAAGAAAAGAAGAACGATTTCAAACAATCTAACTTGACATCTGAAGGAACTAGAAAAACGAACAAACTAAGTTCAAAGTTAGAAAAAAGGATATACAAAAGCCAGAGCAGAAATTAATTAAATAGAGACTAGGAAAACTGAGAGTGCTGCCCTGCTCCTAGAGATAAGCATGCAAACAACTCAGCAGCCGAATGTGGGGAAATAGTGATCTGAAGCCTGGGGCACAGAGGGGAGAGATTATTCACTCTTATCAGAGCATATTCCAGAGAGTCATCTTGCACAGAGACACCTCTCCTGGGACAAAGAAACTGCCTGATGCCATTTCCCTCCCTAACTCCCCAGCATAAACACAGAGCCACCTGAGGGAAGCAGCCCAGCAAGGACACTGGCTACTTAACCTGCTTACACCAAGAATGACACATGTCACACACATTCCCCTCCTCTGCCCCTCAGCATGAGCACAGAGCCACCTGTGGGAAGAAGCTCAGCACCAACACTGACTAGCTACTTGCTTACACCCCCTGCAGTCTGTTGGGACTACCCATCTCAGTTAAGCTAGCCTCCTTACAGTGCAATGGACCCCTCCCCCAGAATACTAGGATAAATTCCTACACACACCATGTCTCCCAACCAGAGTTTTTCAGGGCTTCGATTCTAGTGAAAGTAGTATCAAATCTCATTTCACAAGCAGACCAGAACACGCCTTGTTAAAATTCACCACATTTAGGCCAAGATCCAAACACTGCCCACAGCAGGCAAGGAAAGCCTCTGCAGAAAACTAACCTTAAGAAGAGAGCAGCCAAAACACAACAGCACTCACCAGAGACACTACTTGAAAAGCCAGGCTCTGGACACTATATGACCTCTTCACCATAAAACCATTATTTCAGGAGCAGGAAAGATAACTGGCTTTTATAACGCAGAGAAGAACGCAGAGACAGAGAAAACGCAAAGACAGAAGAATTTATCCTAAACAAAAGAACACTATAACACTACAACCAGAGATCTAAGTGAAAAAGATACAAGTACCATGCCTGAAGAAGAACTTAAAGCAACAATTATAGGGATCCTGGGCTTCAGAAAAGAATAAAATTCATCAGGGAAACTTTTACCACAAATGTAAAGGAGTTAAAAAAGAATCAATCATAGATGAAGAATGAAATAAATGAGATCAGAAACAGGCTTGATGCAATGAATAGCAGGAAAGAAGAAGCAGACAAATAAGTTAGTGACCTAGAAGACAAAAAAATGGAAAATACTAAAACTGAAAAAAATACACAAAGAAAAATAATGCAACACAAAACTAGACTTAGGGAATTCAATCAAGTGTAATAATATTCGTATTGTGGGAGTTCCAGAAGAAGCACATAGAGAAAAGAAGGCAGAAACTTTATTTGAAGAAATCATAGTTGAAAATTTCCCTAATCTTGACCAGAAAACACTCATGCAGATCTAGGAGGCACAGAAAACTCCCATCAAAATCAACAAAAAGAGTTCAACACCAAAACATATTGAAATTAAAAGATAGTGATAAAATTATGAAACAGCAAGATTTTTTACAAAGTCATTATCTTAAAAGGGAAAATCCATTAGTCTAGCTGGAGATTTTTCAACAGAGACATGGCAAGTCAGAAGGGAATGGCATGATATAATAAAAATTCTAAGTGGGAGGTGTGCCTTGGTGGCTGGCTCAGTCAGTTGAGCATATGACTTCAGTTCAGGTAATGATCTCAAGGTCTGTGGATTCGAGCACCCTTCAGGCTTTGTGCTGACCTTGTCTCCCTCTCTATTTGCCCCTCCCCTGCTTGTGCTCTGTCTCTCTCCATCTCTCAAAAATCAAGAAACGTTTAAAAACTACAAAATGCTAAATGGGAAAATCTTAAGCCTAGAATATTCATATAATAAGGCTATCATTAAGAATAGAAAGAGACATAAAGAGTTTCCCAAACAAAAAAAAGTACTACTAATGGAGTTTGTGATTATTACCAGCAACAAATATGTAGAGGTTAAACAACATGCTAGCAAATAATGAGTGGGTCAGCCAGGAAATCAAATAAGAAATTAAATAATACATGGAAACAAATGAAAATGAAAACATGACAGTCTAAAACCTTTGGGATGCAGCAAAAGAGGTCCTAAGAGGGAAACATATAGCAATACAGGCCTGCCACAAGAAGGAAGAAATTTGTTAGACAACTTAATTTTATATTCAAAGGTGTTAAAAAAGAAAAACAAACAAAGCCTAATGCCAGAATAATGAAGGAAATAATGAATATTAGAGAAGAAATAAATGATATAGATACTAAAACAATAACGACAACAACAACAACAACAACAACAGAACAGATCAATGAAACCAGAAACTGATTCCTTGCAAAAATTAATAAAATTGTTACATCTTTAGCCAGATTTAAAAAAAAGAGAGAGAGAGAAAGAGTTAGGGCGCCTGGGTGGCTCGGTTGAGCATCTGACTTCAGCTAAGGTCGTAACCTCACAGCTCCTGAGCTCAAGCTCCGTGTCTGGCTCTGTGTGGACAACTCAGAACCTGGAGTCTGCTTTGAATTCTGTGTATCCCTCTCTCTCTGCCCTCCTCTACCACTTATCACTCTCTCTCTCCCTCTTTTTCTCTCTCTGTCTCTCAAAATAAATAAATATTAAAAAAGTGAAAAAAGACTGAAATATATAAAATCACATAGGAGGGAGGAGAAATGACAACACTACAGAAATACAAACAATTATAAGATATTATGAAAAATTATATGTCAACAAATTGGACAACCTGAAAGAAATGGATAAATTCCTAGAAACATATAAACTAACCAAATTGAAACAGAAAACTTGCACAGATCAATAACCAGCAAAGAAATTAAATCAGTAATCAAAAAACTCCAAACAAATACAAGTGCAGAACCAGATAGTTTCATAGGCAAATATTATCAAACATTTAATTAAGAATGAATGCCAATTCGCAAACTATTCCATAAAAATAGAAAAAGAAACAAAACTTCCAACTTCATTCTATGAAGTCAGCATTACCTTGATAGCAAACCCGACAGATTCCATTAAAAAAGAAATCTACAGGCCAATATCCCTGATAAACATGGATGCAAAAATATTCGATAAAATACTAGCAAACCGACACCAACAATACAATAAAAATCACCCGTCACAAACAAGTGGGATTTATTTCTGGGTTGCCAGGCGCTTCAATATTCCCAGATCAATCAACATGATAACCACATTAATGAAGGGTTTATTTTTTTGTTTTGAAAGGATAAAAACAATATGATCTTTTCAATGCATGCATAAAAACATTCAACAAAGTATTACATCCATTCATGATAAACGCCCCTAATAAAGTAGGTTTAGAGAGATCATATTTCAACATAATAAAGGTCATCTATGAAACACCCACAGCTAATATCATCCTAAATGGGGAAAACACTTTTTTTCTTCTATAGTCAAGAATAAGACCGGGATGTCCACTGTCACCATTTTGATTTCACATAGTATTGAAAGTTCTAGCGACAGCAATATACAACAAAATGAAACACAAGGCAGCCAAATCAGCAAGGGAGAAGTAAAACTTACATTATTTGTAGACGACATGTTATTCTATATAGAAAACCTGAAAGACTCCACAAAAATTTGCTAGAAGTGATACGCAAGTTCAGTAAAATCAAAGTACACAAAATCAACATATAGAAATCTGCTGAATTTGTATACACTAATAATGAAACAGAAGAAAGATAAATTAAGGAATCAACCCCATTTGCAATTGCACCAAAAACAAAAGGAAACCTAGTAATAAACTTAACCAAAGAGGTGAAAGACCTATAGTCTGAAAATTATAAGACACGGATGAAAGAAATTGAAGATGGAACAAAGAAATGGAGAGACATTCCATGATCATGGATGGAAAAACAAATATTCTTAAAATGTCTATGGACCCAAAGCAATCTACACCTTTAACACAATTCCTATCAAAATACCAACAGCTTTTTCTACAGAGCCAGAACAAAAAATCCTAAACTTTGTGTGGAATCACAAAATAGCCAAAGCGATCTTGAAAAAGAGAAGCAAATCTGGAGGCATCACAATTCCAGACTTTAAATTATATTACAAAACTGTAGTAATGAAAAAAGAATGGTAGTGGCACAAAAATAGACACATAGATCAGTAGAGCAGAACAGAAAACTCTGAAATGAACCCACAACTACACAATCAATTAATATTTGACAAAACAGGAATGAATATCTAATGGAACAATATCTCTGGGGAAACTGGACAGCAACATGCAACAGAATAAAATGAGACCACTTTCTTATTGCTTACACAAAAGTACTTTAAAAATGAATGAAAGACCTATTGTGAGACTTGAAGCCATGAAAAATTCTAGAGGAGAACACAATCAGTAACCTTTTTGACACCAGCCATAGCAACTTTTTTTTCTAGATTTGTTCCCTGAGGGAAAGGAAACAAAAGAAAAATGAACTATTGGGACTTTTGCACAGTGAAGAAAATATCAAAACTAAAATGTTACTTATGGAATGGGAGAAAAATTTGTAAATGACATATAATAAAGGATCAGTATCCAAAATCTATAATGAAGTTATAAAATTTAACACCAGACAATGAATAATTCAATTAAAATGGGCAGAAGACATGAATGTGCATTTTTCCCAGAAAGACATAACGATTACCAACAGACACATAAAGATATGCTCAACATCATTCATCAGCATGGAAATACAAATCAAAACTACAATAAGATATCACCTCACAGATGCTAGAACGACTTAGGTCAACAATACAAGAAATGACATGTGTTGGTGAGGATGTGGAGAAAGGGGAGCACTCTTAAACTGTTGGTGGCAATGAAAACTGCTACAGCCCCTCTGGAAAACACTATGGAAGTTCCTCAAAAAATTAAAAATAGAACTACCCTATGAACCAGCAATTACACTGCTAGGTACTTACCCAAATAATAGGAAAATACTAATTCAAGAGTGCCTGGGTGGTTCAACTGGTTAAGCACCTGACTCTTGGTTTTGGCTCAGCTCTTGACCTCACAGTTCATGGGATATAGTCCCATGTCAGACTCTGCACAGACAGCATGGATACTGCTTGGCCTCTCTCTCTCTCTCTCTCTCTCTCTCTCTCTCTCTCTCTCTCTCCCTCTCTCCCTCTCTCTCTTTGTCCCACCAAATGTTCACTCTCTCTCTTGCTCGCTCTCTCAATAAATAAACTTTACAAAAAAGGAAAATTCTGGGGCATCTGGGTGGCTTAGTCAGTTAAGTATCTGACTTCAGCTCAGGTCATGATCTCGGGATTTGTGAGTTCAAGGGCAAAATTAGGTGAGCACAAGCCCCAAATAAGGTAAATTTGACCCCTGCTTTGGGTGAGCCTTGCTTCTCTCTCCCTCCTCTCCCTCTGCCCTTTGTTCACTTGTGCCTTCTCTCTCTCAAAAAAATAAATAAAAGGAAAATACTAGTTCAAAGGAATACATGCACCCCTACTTTTATAGCAGCATTACATATTTATCAAATTATGAAATACGCCTAACTGCCCATCTATATGTGGATGAATAAGGAAGTTATATACAATAGAATCTTATTCAATCATAAAAAAAGAATGAAATCTTGCCACTGCAATGATGTGAGTGGAGTTAGAGAGTGTTATGTTAATCAAAATAAGTTGGAGAAAAAGAAATACCATATGTTGTCACTGATATGTGGAAATTAAGAAATAAAACACATAAGCAAAGGAAAATAGAATAAACCAAGAAGCATATTCTCTCTTTTTTTAATGTTTTACTTTCATTTTTGAGAGAGAGAGAGACAGAGCATGAGCTGGAGAAGGGCAGAGAGACAGGCAGACACAGAATCTGACGCAGGCTATAAGCTCTGTGCTATTAGCACAAGGGTTGATTTGGAGCTGGAATTTACAAACTTCATGATCATGCCCTGTATTAAAGTTGGAAGCTTAACCGACTGAGCCACCCAGGTGCCCTGAACCATATTCTTAATTATAGACAACAAGCTGATGGTGACTAGAGCAGAGATGGGCAAAGGGATGGGTTAAATTGGTGATAGGGATTAAGGAGGTTACTTCTTGTGATGAGTATCAGGTGTTATACAAAGTTAAAAAAAAGAAAGAAAAAGTAAACCATCTAATTGGGAATAGTTAAAAACAATTAAATGCTTACAAATATCTTTATCCAAGGAAGTTAAATACTTGTACACTGAAAATTTTCAGATATCGATGAAAGGAAATGAAGACACAAATAAATGGAAAGGTATTCCAAGTTCATGGATCAGTAGAATAATATTGTTAAAATTACAATACTACCAAATCCACCTATAAATAAAATGCAGTCTTGTTCAAAATGCCAGTAGAATTTTTTCCACAGAAAGAGGACTAACAAACCACAAAATTCATGTGGAAATGCAAAAGACTATGAGTAGGGAAAACAGTCCTGAAAAAGAATAATAATGCTGGAGATATTACACTTCATGACTACAAACTAAACTACAAAGGTATAGTAATTAAAACAGTATAATACTGGAATACAAACAGAAACATAGACCAGTGGAATGTAATCAAGAACAGAGAAGTAAATCCATGCATATATAATCAACTAACATTCATGAGTACCCCGAACACACAATAGGAAAGGGATCATCTCTTCACTAAATGGTTCTGCGAAAAGTGGATATCTAGATACAAAAGAATAAAAGTGGATCCCTATCATACACAAGTAACAAAAATTATCTTGCAATGGTTTAAAAACTTGAACATAAGAACTGAAATTATTTGACTTCTAGGGAAATAAAACAGAGAGAAAGATCTTTGATATGCCATTGACATTGAGTTTCATGGATGTGCCACCTAATGTTTGGGAAACAAAAGCAAAACTAAGTATGTGGAACCTATATAAAACTTAGCTTCTGTACAACAAATGAGCAATCAAATAATATTGAAAAGCAGTATGTTGAAAGAGAGAAAATATTTCCAAACCAATTATCTGATAATTACCAAAACACTTAGGTAACTTACTAAACTAAATAATAATTTAGTAAACTGATTAAAAAACAGACAAAGGACCCAAATAGGCATTTTTCAAAGAAGACATATAAGTGGTCAACAGGTATATACAAAGATGCACCAAATATATAAGCAACAAAACAAAAATAGAGTGGTAGTACACGACACTGAAAGATTCTGTACACCAAAATGAAAAATAATTGAAATTAAAAGACGCTTATGGAATGGAATAAAATATTTGGAATCCCTCTATCTGAATAGAGGTTAATATCTAAAATATATGAGGAACTCATACAATACAACATTAAAAAATCTAGAAAAATCAATCTGAATTTTAAAAAGGGGAGAGAAAAAAAGGCAAACAATAAAACATATTTTTTAAAGTTTTATTTATTTTGAGAGCGAGAGAGAGAGAGAATGAGCATGGAGGGACAAAAAGAGAGGAAGAGAGAGAATTCCAAGCAGGCTCCTCACTGTCAACACAGAACCTGACAGGGGGTACAGTCTCACAAACCATGAGATCATGACCTGAGCCAAAACCAAGAGTCATAAGTTTAAGCAAGCCAGGCACCCCAAAACAGACACTTAATTATAGAGAACAAACTAGGATTGTGGGAGGTGAGGTGGTGGATGGGGGGATGGGTTAAATGGATGATGGATATTAAGGAGGGCACTTGTCTGTGATGAGCACTGGGTATTGTATGTAAGTGCTGAATCACCAAATTCTACACCTGAAACTAATATTACACTGTATGTTAGCTAACTGGTATGAAATAAAAAGATGAAAGTAAAATAAATAAAATAAAATGTGCAGAGAAACTAAATAGACATTTTCCCAAAGAAGACATACAAATGGCCAACAGATGTATGAAGATGCTCTCAGAATCTTTAATCATGAAGGTGATCCATATCAAAACTAGAATGACATAGCCCTTCACACCTGTTAAAGTGGCTCTTACCAAGAAAAGAAAGAAAGAGAGAGAAGGAGGGAGGGAGAAAATAAAGAAGATTCAAGTGTTGGTGAGGCTATTAAGAAAAGGGAATCTTTGTTTACTCTAGCCACAAATGTTAATTGGTACAGTCACTCTGGATCACAAGATGAAGTTCTTCAATTATTAAAAAATAACACTACCATATTATATAGCAATCCCACTTCCAGTAATACATCCAAAGGAAATCAAATCACTCTATCAAATATATGTATTTTAGCTATGATAAATAAGCAGATCTTGCCATTTATGACAATAGTGATGGACCTTGAGGGCATTATTTTAAGTGAAATAAATTAGAGAAAAATAATACTGTATGATCTCATTTATATGTGGTTTCTAAAGAGTCAGAACTCATAGAAACAGTTCAGTGGTGTTTGCTGGGGATGAGGGGTGGGAAAAATGCAGAGATGCTGTCAAAGGGTACTATCTTCCACTTGTAAGATGAATATGTCATGGGGATCTAATGCATAATGTGGTGACTATAGTTAGCAATGCTGCATTATATACTTGAAATTTCATAAGAGAGTAAGCCTCCAATATTCTCGCCACACAAAAAAGGCAATTATATGATGTGAGGGACATGTTAACTAACCCCACCATAGTCATAATTGCAATGCATAAGAGTATCAAATCATAACATTACACATCTCAAACACACACAGTTATATGTCAATTGTTTCAATAAATTTATAAAAATAAGAAAAATAATGAGGATACAGAAGATAAGATAAATACAGGAGCCATATTCTTATATAGTGAAGGAAATCGAATGCCTAGTGCCGTGAGTCGAATTGTGTCCCCCATAAAGACATATTCAAGTCCCGTCCTTTGGTACCTGTGAACTTGACCTTATTTGGAAACAGGGTCTCTCTAGATGTAATCAAGTTTAGGTGAGGTCATACTGGATTAGGGTGAGCCCTAATACAATGACTGGTGTTCTTATGAGAATAAGGAAATTTGGACACAGACACACACAGACAGGAAGAGTGAGCCATGTGAGTGACGATGGAGGCAGAGACTGGGGTGATGAATCCACAATCCAAGGAATGCGAATGGTTGCCTGAAACTTCCAGAAGCTAGAATAGAGTCTTGTGTCGATTCTTCCTCAGAACCTTGACAAGGAACCAATACTGCTGACATTTTGATTTTGGAGTTTTAGCTTCCAGAAATGTGAGAAAATAGACCTCTAATGTTTTAAGCCAGCTAATCTGTAGTAAGTTGTTTCAGCAGCCCTAGGAAATTAATATACTTTAAGTTATATTTAGATATGAGGAAAAAGAGAGTATCTACTCTAATAGGAGGGAAGGCAGAAAAAAATTATAAAGATACATATAGACTAGTCTATTTAGTCTCTATTATCCGAGAGTAGGGTGGAAAAATCTATTGTAAATATAACTGAGAAAGATGTAAGAAATAGTCATCTTAAAGGAGAGACTTGAACAGATGAGAGAAGTTTAATGCCATTGCCAGGTAAAATTAATGGCCCACTCTGAATTTGACATTATAAATTAAACTGAATCCAGTTATCATGGTTACATGATTTTCCTCAACCACATTCAGCTTGCAAAGGTACTACTGAGGAGTAGTGGGGGAGTCGGATATATCTGAAACTAGAGTTTTGATCTAAGATATCAAAAAGAACATGGATAAATGGAATTGAAGATTTATGCAGGAAATTATTTGTTTTGGTTCAACATGAGCCTATAGGAACCTAAGATAGGTAAGGATCTATAATGGCTAAGAACACAAGTAAAGCCATGGGGAGAGGATTAATGAGCAATAGTTCAAAGTTGTTAAAATCAATAGTAGGTCTCATAGGGGTAGGAGAATTTTTAGTGTGGGCATTAGAGGTGCCTGAAATAGTGGTTGGAGAATGGTTGAAATTGAGATTTTGGGGGGTTATGAAAAGAAGTGAGCCACTGAAATATGAAGGAAGGCAAGATAATTTGAGAAAATAAAGTCAAATAATTGAGATATTAGGATATGGGAATGATTATTTACATATTAAAATCACCAGGGATTAAGGCATGACAGGATGGCAGTAGGCCAGACAGAAAATCATGGCAAAATAAAGAGAATGACCTAGGAGTTAGTAGATGAATATAATAAGGAAACATAGCAGGTGATATAAATCGGATGATATGAGATTCAAAGCTGGCTATTTTTAGGGAGTGGAGAAGTAGAATGTGTTGAAATGCCATTGAAGAACCAAGTACATAGCTACTGCACCTCTGGGTTCAGTGGTAGGAGGGGGCATGAGAAGGAAAATATCTTCTCCTCAAGAAGGCCCCAGGAAAAACAATGTATTTGAGAAAAGACCAAGTTTCAGAGAGCAATAAAGTGGAAATATTCAGATAGGAGGCAGAAAAGGATATAGAGGATTTTGCTCATGACAGTGTGTTTCAGAGATAATGCCCAATGGTGACAAAATTCTGAAGTCTTTGTGATGTAAGAGGAAAGATCAGATGTAGGCAGCATCAAACTAGAAATACCTCTGTAAGAGCACTAGGAGCTCAATTTTAATTTCTAGATCAAACCATTTTTTACTTTTTTCACACTGTATTGAAATTTCTGATTTTAAAAGTAATACATACTCTTTGAAAAACATGCAAACATCATAAAAATGTGTCCTATAAAAAGGGAAAATCTCTTTAAGCTATTTAGAATTTGAATTTCTCAGTCAAATATTTTCTAAATGTTCTTTTTATAAATGAGTTTGTGCACTTCTTCATATGTTTAGTGGTCATTCACATTTCTTTTTCTATAAAATACTTGTTCATATTCTTCAACTGTTTTTGTACCATCTTAATTGTACCTTTATTAATGGGCTTTATAAGCTTTTTACATTAGATTGTACCATAAGAAATTCCCCTTTTTGAAGGCAAAAAAGGGTTGAATATTGACAATCTCATATGATTTAACTTAATACACATAGCTATTAGCTGTTATTTCCAAATGAATGTGGTCTGTATTATTCTAATTTTGGTTTCGTTTCAACAATATTCTTTTGGAAGATATCAATTTTTAAAATAAAGACCAACATTGAAAGATGTGGTCAATGAAACTTGCAGAAATACTGTTGTTAAATTCTGTATTACTATTTCATCATCCACTTAATGATGTCTTTTAAAGGTCAACTCACTAAACTTTTTATTAGAAATAATACCGTCCTCTTTTTTAGCAGAACAAAGGAATGATATAATTCTCTTTTTACATAAAATTAAGTATAACAGAATTGTATAATAAAGTCTTACTACATTATATTCTGATTTACATTTTAAGTGCCTTCACACACATTAATTACTTCCTTTCTTAAAATAAGTTGTGATTTTAAGCGCACGCGCACACATACACACACACACACACACACACACACACACACAATGGTTAGGGCCATGCAACTATTTTGTGAAAAAGCCTGAAGTAATTAAATATCAAAGCTAAATACCCAAGATATTGTTGAAAATTTCATACCTCTGCTTAACATTTTAATTTATAAATAAATCTACCATGAAAGAAACATTATTTACATTTAAAGAGATAACTATGTTGCTAAGTTGAGCATATTAGTCATTAAAAATACTAAAAAGTATTAGACAAAGTACTTACAATCTTGTAAGGCACATTTCCCCCTGCCTATATGTTGCCAGGACTTTAGCATTGTAATTTCAAACTGGCAATGTTGAGTGATGACATCATAAAGAGACTGAATAACAGGAAGTTGAAGGGAAAAGACAGAGTTATTTTATTTTATGGTGCATAGATGCCTCTGAAATCTATTCTAAAATAGTAGCTGTGTTTACACACAATATTTTACACCTTGAACAGGAAGAATCAGGTTTTTCATTGATTGAATCTATTTGCTTGTTTACTAAACATCTAATTGTTATTAGACTATTTAAACACTAATGTTGAGCATATACATGTCTATATGTGTATATGAATGAGCAATATGGATTGAAAGGACTATAAAAGAATATAAACATTCCTTTATAAAGAGCTACTTTAATCCTGTATATTTCCTTCACATTCAGAATTTTCCCCATAAAAAATATTATCTATCTATCTATCTATCTATCTATCTATCTTCACAGTGATATTTCTTCAAAATAACTTGAATATAGATTCATCTTATATGTATAAATTACACAAAGATAAAATGTCTATTAAAATAGTATCAAGAAATCTGAAAGACATTTTTTCTCCCAAATCTAAAAACAACTGTTGTTATTTACAAAGTTATATTAGAACCAGTTATCAAATGCTACTTGGTAGGAAATATGCAAAATATGAACTTTTCATTATGTAAAGGAAACTCATGTGGTAGATAATGATGTATATAGGGAAAAAGTGTCTTTTATGTGTTCTAGATAACAAAAATGAGTATCTTTTTGGCCCCAGGTAGAAAAGCAGTTTAATAGTTATTCTCATTTTTCACTAGCTTTTGTCATTGAATTTTTATTTATTTTTGAAAGTATATTTTTATGTAACATTAACCCTATGTCATTTATTTTAGTTTGTTTATTAATTTTGAGAGAGACAGAAAGCACGAATGAGTGAGTGAGGGGCAGAGAGAGAGAGACAGGGAGAAACAGGCTTTGTACTGTCAGCACAGACATTCTCACAATCACGAGATCATGACCTGAGCCAAAATCAAGAGTTAAATGCTTAACCAACCAAGCTACCCAGGTGCCCCTGACCTTATATCATTTTTAGAAAATAAAAGAAAAATGTGACCCAAATAACATATTAGTTTTCACTTGAGCAGTGTTATATAGTCTAATAATCCCTCTATTAGCCAAACTGAGCTTAAAAGCCTATCAAACACCACTACCTTCTGAAGCAAATAAATCAAAGCCATTCAATTTGTAAGTCAAGACTGGACCACAATCAATAAAGGAATAACAGGAACACTAACTATGTGTAAAGAGCCTTGAAAAATTGTCCTACTCTCAGGTCAATTTATTCTACTCCTAAGACTGCATCCTAACTAATTACTTCAGCACAAAAAGTTTAATTATAATTTTAAGTAAAATATTAAAATTTAGAAACACTATAAATGTCCAACGTTACAAAATGGTTTTAATAAATCCCTAGATTACAATTCCATTAAGACAGTAATCATGTCTGCTTTGGTCATCAATGCCTAGCATTTGTGTAAAAAAAAAAAAAAAAGAACGTAGAACTATACACACAGCTTGGTATCTACCATATAAAGTGAAAGTATTTATTGTAAAAAAAATAAAGTTAAATGTATCAAAATGCTATAAGTGGGATTATGGTATGGATAGTTTCATTTTCTGCATATGATTTTTTATACTTAAAAATTCCTACAAAATATGTATATATTGATAAGCAAAAATATAACATTAAAATATATGTAAAGAATTTCACGTGCAGATAGAAATAATATTTGGAACATATATATTCTTGGATTATTGGGGTTGATAAGAAATTAGCATTACTTTTGAAAGACTGTTGAATAAAGTCAATTAACAAAATAATCATTTTTATTAAATTTTTAAATCTATTTTTCAGAGAAAGAGAAAGGGAGAGAGAGAGAGCGCATGAGTAGGGGAGGGACAGAGAGAAGGGAGACACAGAATCTGATGCTGGCTTCAGGCTCTCTGCTGTCAGCACAGAGCCAGATGTAAAAGCTCAGATTCACAAACATGGGGATCATGACCTGAGCTGAAGTTAGAGACTCAATCGACTGAGCCACCCAGGCCCCTCACAAAATAATCTTGACTAAAACTCCTTTATTTTTCTAACTGACCTTTTAATTCAAATAGTCATATTGACATATAAATACAGCTTCAAAGAATACAAAATTGCTGTCAAAATTTCTAAGATTCAAAGAAAATTAAATAATATCTATGAACATGTAAAGGTGCAAGTGAATATGTAAATGAATATTTTAATTCATGTGAAGAGTATGCTTAAAGTTTTGATTTTTTAACTTTGTATATATTATTATTGATTTGATGTTTTGATCATAAGGGAGAAAATTATCAGGAAGAAGAACCAGAGAACAGCCTTGTATTGGGAAAGATCTAGGGGTCAAGGAGAGTGCATGCGCTGTACAACTCCATCACCAAGACAATACTGAGGTAGAACTGAGGCTTCTGTCCTTCTCTTTTGCCACATCTATCTTTTTCTCCCTCCTTCTCCATTTCTAAATTTTCCCAGATTTTTAAAAACGAGATGTAATGCAGTTAGAGTGAAAGCATATGCACATCTACAACGAGATTTGACTTGAACTTTTGGGAAGAAAAATGTAACATTTTCTTTTTTTTTTTCACTCATCAATTTCAGTCTTTAACAATATTCACAGACAGACTGGCAGAAGATCACATCTTCAATTGAATCTGAAGCCCCATGCCACTTTCTCCCCTGCACTGGTCCTCCCTGCCATTCTATCTCCTTTATTTTTCCCATAGCACTTATTACATTCTACATAACTTATTTATTTATTGTTTATCAGTCACCACTAGAATATAAAGATCATAGGGGCAGGGATTTTTGTTTGTTTTATTTACTGATGTATCTCCAGTGCCTGAAATAGTGCATGGCAAATAGATAACACTAAGAAATTTTTGTTGAATGAATAAAAACCATAATTTATTATTATGTACAGAAATTTTGGTTATCTCAGGAATTTTGTTTCACTAAGAAAACATCATTAAAGACTGCAGTCACTGAAAAACTAAGATTGACATGATCAATATACTGCTACCTATTAGTAATAAGACTAAATTGGCCATTAATTTTGAGCTAAACTTTATGACTATGTTGCATTTTCATTTTGTACTGGTTCCCTGCTGTTCCTGGTAGTAAGGGTGGAAGTGTTTTGAAGGTTTGAAGATGCTTGGGAGTAAAAACATCAAATTGGAACTCAGGAAACCAGTGTTAAAATTTCAGCTTTATCACTAATCATATGGCTTTGGATAAGCCAAATAAACTTTCTTTGGTGTCTCAATCTGTAATAGGGATGGACGGGATAGCTAGTTTACCTAGAGTGACACAGACTGTTAAGGATCTCAGAGTGTAGTAATCAAGTGGTCCGGAGCCAAATTCTACATTTGAGATAGGTTTCATTCTGTGTTAATATATTTTATGTAAAAGAATCTGAATAGTTTTGCATGTAATATATTGATCCAATAAGGTAACACCACTATTTCATACTGATCAGACATTTTAATTGGCAATGATACATAATGAAAATAATTGTGAATACTACAATTTATGGAATTCATGATTTAAGGTAAACAATATGAAATGGTCCCTCTGCCCTATTCCCACCATAACTCAGGGAACTCCAGTAGATTAAAAAGAGTCTGATATCTCCATCTAGTTAGAATAATGGTTCTCAACACTTAGACTCTAATCAATTATGAGGACACTCTCAAACTTTGATCAGGAGATGATATAAATGACTGTTGCAAGTGAGGATGCACACTTCAAGTCTTGTCAAAAGGAACCTTGAAGTGAGTGAATTATCTGATACTGAGCGGAATAAACCTTGCATCAAATTAAAAGGGGGGCAAATTAGATATCAAAACTTGAACCAATGCAAGCCCTATATGAAGGTAAGTTTATTTTTGTTTTTTTGATGTTGTAGTTAATAATTTAATATCCATAATTAGTTGAGTGCTGCTTCATAGTAGGCACTTGGGAAATATCTGTTAATGCATAAATATGTAAGAGAGCTATGATCAGGAAAGAGTTGTACATAGAGAAAAAGGACTGACATGCAACAATTTAAATAGTACAAAAGTAGATGTTTTTATAGATCATTTGTGACATTTAGTATTAGTTATTGTGTTGTGATTATTGTTGCCTAGTATAGCTTTAGTTAGAATCATTATTTGAAACATGTGCTCAGAAGTTCTAATTTTCAAGTGTTTGCTATAAACACATGTAGACGCATAATTGTGAATTACAGAATCAGAAGAACTTGTCTTTCAAAATGGGAAATTGTCTAAAGCTTATGAGATAACTTTACTAAATGTTTTTTTAATGTTTTATTTATTTTTGATACAGAGAGAGACAGAGCATGAGAGGGGGAGGGCAGAGAGAGAAGGAGACACAGAATCTGAAGCAGGCTCCAGGCTCTGAGCTAGCCGTCAGCACAGAGCCCGACACGGGGCTCGAACCCACGGAGGTGAGATCTGACCTGAGCCGAAGTCGGAGGCTTAACCGACTGAGCCACCCAGGCACCCCCTAAATGTTTTATTTGTATGTAAGACCCATAACAACTAAATAGTGGCTATATTTTGAGAATATCTGTGACAGAGTTCACTAGATATTTATTTTGACTTCTCACATGAAGAAATGTTTTTTAGTTTTTTATTTATTTTTGAGACAGAAAGAAACAGAGCATGAGCGGGGAGGGGCAGAGAGAGAGGGAGACACAGAATCGGAAGTAGGCTCC
Source organism: Suricata suricatta (assembly GCF_006229205.1). Taxonomy (NCBI): domain Eukaryota; kingdom Metazoa; phylum Chordata; class Mammalia; order Carnivora; family Herpestidae; genus Suricata; species Suricata suricatta. The sequence goes on along the minus strand of NC_043717.1, from coordinate 60,440,377 downwards.
AGGCTCTAAGCTGTCAGCACAGAGCCTGATGCGGGGCTTGAACCCACGAACGTGAGATCATGACCTGAGCCGAAGTCGGAGGCTTAACCGACTGAGCCACCCAGGCGCCCCATGAAGAAACTTTTAAAAGGCAAATGAATTAGAGTGATAGAGAGGCAACACCCATTCACTGCTCTTTTTGTTTTTATTTATAATGATACATACTACACATATAACTCCCATGCTTCAGTAGGTGAACATGTGAATCCAATCTATTTCTCTAGCTTCTCTGACATCTCACTCATATTCCTGATATCCGTGTCCACCAAAAGATATTGTGATAACTCTATTGCTTACCCAGCATTTTCCTCTTCCTCTGTATTTTTTACCTGTCATCACCATAGAAACTAGGAATTCCATGTACATAGTTTCCAAGACTTCCTCATAGCTAATAGTCCCCCAATCTAGTCAATGATTAATAAAAATACTTCTAGGAAGTGACTGGTTTTTTATATTATGATAAAAGCCCTATTTTATTCCTACTTCATATATTGTTATATAATGGCTTGATGCTTGAAAATGCAGTAGCCACTTTTGAACATGAAAGGACATATTGACAACATCAGAGGTAACTCAGCAGAAAGACTGTAGGAGCCTGGGTTTCAATAACATTTTTAGGCCACTAATTTAACTATAAAAATTGCTTTCTGAAATCATGTTGGGGCGTGTCTGGGTGTCTCAGTTGGTGAAGCGTCCAATTATTGATTTTGGCTCAGATCATGATCTCATGATTGAGCCCCATGTCATGAGATTGCACTACATGTTGCGCTCAGTGCGGAGCCTGCTTGGGATTCTCTCTCCCTCTATCTCCTCTGCTGTGTGCTCTCTCTCATTCTCTCTCTCTCTCTCTCTCTCTCAACATAAACAAACTTAAAAAAATCTTGTTAAGAAAACAATAATGTCTTAATGGTTTAAGGTGTTATTACATTTTTTTCTGTTACATTTTTTCAGAAAGTAATAATAACTGATCCAACCTTCTGTGCCAATTTATGACTGTCTTTTCCAGTGTCTTTACCTTCATCTAAAATGATCTTCTCCCCATCTGTTTCCATACCAATTTAATCAAGGGCCAGATCAACTATTGTATGCTCTGTGAAGACTTTCTCTATCATTCAGAGTTAATTGCTTGGTAGGCAGTGTTGGTCATTAATTCAAAAAGTAATTATTGAGAACCGTCTTTATGACAGATATTATACTAGAACGTAATGATGTAATTCTTTAAAAAATGACTCGAAACACCTGGATGGCTGAGTTTCCAAAGTCTATGACTTCGGCTCAGGTCATGATCTCATGGTTCGTGAGTTCAAGCCGTGTGTTGGGCTCTGTGCTGATGGCTCAGAACCTGGAGCCTACTTCAGATACTGTGTCTCCCTCTCTCTCTGCCCCTTCCTCACTTGTGTTCTATCTCTCTCTCTCTCTCTCTCTCAAAAATATATAAACATTAAAAATTATTTTAAAAAAGACTTTCTGGAGCTTACAGTCCACTGCATATATAATTAATTATATACAAATATCCATTTCCCTTTTTTCCTTATAGGTGAAGCCACAATTTTAATTTATTGTTCATATTTTCCTCATATAACTTAAAAAAAGCAAACTTTATCTACAGCTCTAAGTGTACATTATTGTTGACATAAGCCATTGTTCAGTTTTTTTTTTTGCTAGTGGTTGATTGAGGGGGGCAAGCATATCATCCAGTTCTAGCCAATGATCTGAGAGAAGGCTTCTAGGAAAGGTTTTCTCACTCTTATGTAGGTGTCACTAGAAAAGATAGCCCACTTTCATCTCCTAGATCTACTCATATCTGGTTACAGTGCTTGAAATCAATGCAATAACCATCTTGTAATTATGAAGAGACACAAAACAGGTAAAGCCAAACAACTAAGGTAGCAGAATTTAGATGTAGAAATTAGGTTTTGATGGCATTTGTGATATGCTGATTGAATCAACACTGAAACTTGCTCCAGTTCTAAACATTCTGCTTTGTAACTTAAATTTACATTTTAGTTGCATAAGTTTGGGTTATAGTTTTCTAATACTTGCAGGGAAAAGCATGTCAAATAACACAATCTAGAGAGATAATGCAAGAACAAGGTTGTAACTGATGAAGAAATTGGAGAAAAAAGGCCTTTAGATTTATTACTTAAAAACTCTTTATCTCAGAATAACTAGATTGTTCATTCAAGAGAACATAAAGAGGCCACAAAATATCATACTTACTAATTATTTGTATATTAAAGGCCTTACTACTTAGTGGTTGCCTTCATGGCATACATTTTTTTTTTTTGCCGTAGCAATGGCAAATTTGATTCAGTATAAACATCTCAGTTCCTTTGTGATTTTTGAAAAAATAGCCGTCCAATATTAGGGATAGCATTTTTCATCATGACATCAAAGATGATTAATTATGTAGAATAAGAGTTGTGGACCTAGGCTTTATTTGTATTGAGTTTTAACCTCTGAACCAACTTTCTACATATGTTTTATTCCATTTAATATTTTCTGAATGATGTATATATATGTAAAGACTCATGTTTTTATGTTTATGGATTTTCTATCCCCATTTTCTCTCTGTGCCGTTTAAACTCTTTCAGCCCTCTGGCAACTGGTATTGGATTTATTCAAAAGTTTTTCATTTTCAAGTATCTTAGTAATACCAATGTGATGTTTTTACATAAAATTTGACATCTTAATAATACCAATTTGATATTTGTACATAAACATTGGGCTGCTCATCTAAGCCACCATAGATTTAATTGATAAGGTTACATTCACTAAGACACATTCATAATATACCAATTGTGTTATGACAGGTGAGTTTTTTTTACATTCAACATTTTCATTTCTTATGTTAATTCAAAGGTCAAGGCCACTACCTATATATTGGCTTAATCATTTTGGTAATGAGTAGTATCCAATATTTCTAGTACTTTATTGTTTTTAGGCCAAGAATTTAAAGGCAACCTGAATATTCCAAATTCATAAATCTTACACTTGTATTTGAGAACTTGGTTGGATAATGAAAACATTTGAAAGAAAGAAAAATATTCAGTATACTCAAGCAGAGTAGGTCAAGGCAATGATTAACAAATAAGCTGTCTATAAAAAAACGTAAGGAACAAGTCCTTTTATAGTTTGATATTGGTCTTGGCAACATTTGTTTTTAGATATGAAACCAAAAACACAAGCAACAAAATGAGAAATAAAGAACTGAGATTACATCAAACTAAAAAGATTTTGTAGAACATAATAAATAATCAATAAAATGAAGAGGAAATCTATGAATTGAGAGAAAATATTTGCAAATCATAGATCAGATAATGGATTAACACCCAAAATGTATAAAGAATTCATATAACTAAATAGTAAAATAATTAATAATAATAAGTAAAATGGGCAGAGGACCTGAGTAGACATTTATCCAAATGGCCATAGATATAAGAAAAGATGCTCAACATCACTAATTATCAGGGAAATACAAATTAAGACCACTGTGAGGTATCACTTCACACCTGTTAGAATGCCTTTTATGAAAAAGACAAGAAAACACATGATGGTGAGGGTGTGGAGAAAATGGAGCCCTGTCTAATGTTGGTGGGAATGTAAATTACTAAAGTCACTATAGAAAGCAGTATGCAGTGTTTTCAAAAAATTAAAGATAACTACCATATAATCCAGCAATCTCACTTCTGGTATTTATCCAGAAAAAATGAAATCACTATCTCAAAGAGATATCTGCACCTCCATATTCATTACAGCATTATCCAAAATAGACTAGACATGAAAATAACCTAAGTGTTCATCAGTGGATGAACAGATAAAGAATTATACAAGTAAGTAGAATTATATAAATATAGGAGCAGTAAGGGATGATATGGCATTCATGATGAAAGAAAGAATAACCACAGTATTTAAAATATGTAATTAAATAATTTTATAAATAAATAGATGAGATTCAATCTGTTGAGATTCAACAGATGGGCTGAATAGCAGAATAGATCCACAAGAATAGAGAACTAATAAACTGGACAGTTTGGCTAAGCAATTCTCAATGCAGCACAAATGAATGAAGAGATAGAAGGTAGTTTCAAAAGGTTAAGTTAATAAACATATAGATGGCAGAAGGGCCAAAATCCACCTCATAGTAGTTCAAAAGGAGAAATACTTCATTTAATCCAATATAGAGAGACTTGCACCCAACAAACATTGTACATTCTTTCAAATGCAAATAGAACATTATTAAAAATAGATCACAAGGGAATATCAAAAATTTTAAGGAATAAAAAGTATGAAGACCATGTTGTCCCACCAAAATGCAGTAAAATTAGAAATGAACAAAACTCACTCAATTTTAGAAAATACGTTTGGAAAATAAATGTATCTACTACTACAAATTAATTGATTAAATAAAAGATAACATAAGAAAAGTTATGAGATATTTACAATAAAATGACAAAATATTATAGAGGGATGTTTGTGTTAATTCAGAAAGAAGGACAGATAATATATATTTTAAAAGAAAGATTGACAGTATTCATAAATATTTTAAATATTGGATATAACAGAAGAATGAGTCAAATATAACTAGGGTCTAAGAGCTAGATGTTTTGAAAAAGTAGTGGGGCCTTTATTTTAGTACAGCTGGAAGGAGAAGGTTTGCAAGAAGGAAACTTCATTTTGGCAGAAAATGCAGGATCTAGTGTATACTTATCATACCTTGGAAGAATTTAAAAGTACATGGTGTGTGTATTAGTGACATCTTTGAAATGAAGAATGTAAACAAGAGCAAAAGTGAAGCACGTGGGTGGCATCTGACTTCATCAAAGGTCATGAATTCACAGTTCTTGGGTTTGAGACTCATGGCAGGCTCTGTGCTGACAGCTCAGAGTCTGGAGCCTGCTTCAGATTCTGTGTCTTCCTCTCTGTCTGCCCCTACCCAATACATGCTCCTGTCTGTCTCTTATTGTCAAAAATAAATAAACATTAAAAAATAAAAAAAAAATAAAGAAAAGCAAAAGATCAAAGACTGAATGGACCTTTAGTAATCCCCATATTTTGATGATGGTAGAAGTCAAGGCCTTTAGGTCTAAAACAAAAATGTTCAGAGAAGAAGGAAAAGCCAATGCACCAAATGTCATTAAATCCAAAATAAGAGAGAATTCATTAAATCCAAAATAAGAGAATAAGTTAGAAATAATTAACCATAGCAAAATCTGTACAGAAGTTAGTAATAAATGGTATAGAGCAAAACCAATTGGATTAACAAGATGCTCATTGGAAACTTTCAAGAAAGCAATATGAGTAGAATAGTCATGGAAAATATCTGATAAACTGTTTAAGAACAAAATGAATATTGCAATTTGTAGATATGTTTATTGGCAAATTTCTTTATTGGAATAACTACTTTTGTTGATAGACCCTATTGTAGAAGGTATGGTGTTGGATAAGAAAGTCAGAATTATGATTTATCCATTAATACTCCTTTCTGCTTTTTTCTATCTTGTTAATGTTTCAAGCTTTGATCACAAAGGGTATGTATAGCTCAAAAAACATTAGGAGGATTTCATTTGTGTGTATATAATAATTACACTTTTGGATCACAAAGCAATTAATTATGTCATATTTGGTTATAAGCCTCTAATTATAAGTTAGGCTTCATTGGTAGCGAGATTACTTCTGCTGACTGAACATGAAATATTCCTTCAGTGGTAAAAAGCTACTGTGGTTTCTAAGTGCTGTGTTTCTCTTACTTCCAGAGACATGTCTAGTAAAAGTTGCTACAGGTGTGCCTGGGTTGCTTACTCAGTTAAATGATCAACTTTATATTTCAGCGCAGGTCATGATCTCATGGTCTTGAGATCAAATCTTGCATTGGGCTCTGCACTAAGCATGGAGTACATTTATGATTCTCTCTCCCTCTGCTCCTTCCCAGATGCTTGTGCTCTCTTTCTCCCTAAACAAAACAAAACAAAGCAAAAAAGTTGCCATGGCTGAGGTCAAAGAGGTTCTTCCTTATCTATGTCTCTTATAGGAATTTAAATGTTTCCTGTCTCATATTTATTTTTATCCACTTGTCTATTTAATTACTTTTTATAGTTTATTGTCAAGTTGTTTGACATAACACACCTAGCACTCATCCCCACAAGTGCCCTCCTCCATGCCAGGGTCCACCTTGGTGTGGAGCATGCTTAAGAATCTCTATCCTTCTCCCTCTTCTCCTGCCCCGCTTTCTCTCTCTCTCTTTCCCTCTGTTTTTCTCTCTGATTCTGTCTCTCTCTCAAAAAATAAATATCTCTCAAAAATATTCAATGTGATTTAGAAAATTACTATGGTACACCATGTATTATTTTTCCAAGCTCTTCCTGATGCCTTTTAATGTTTATATGAATTTACTTATTTTTTAATGTTTTCATTTATTTTTGAGAGCGAGAGCGAGAGAGAGCGAGAGAGAGCGAGAGAGAGCGAGAGAGAGCGAGAGAGAGCGAGAGAGAGAGAGAGAGAGAGAGAGAGAGAGAGAGAGAAAGTGTGAGCAAGGGAGGGTCAGAGACAGAGAGAAACACAGAATCTGAAGACAGGCTACAGGCTCTGAGCTAGCTGTCAGCACAGAGCCTGACATGGGGCTCGAATTGTGAGATCATGACCTGAGCTGAAGTCAGATGCTTAACCGACTGAGCCACCCAGGCACCTCTATATATGAATTTAGTAGAATATTAGTGATTAAAAAAAATTTAAGACTTCATTTTGGGGTGCCTGGGTGGCTCAATCGGTTGAGCATCTAACTTTAGCTCAGTTCATCATCTCATTGTTTGTGGGTTCGGGCACCATGTTGGGCTCTGTGCTGACAGCTCAGAGCTTGGAGCCTACTTCAGATTCTGTGTCTCCCTCTCTTATCTGCCCCTCCTATGCTCATGCTGTTTCTCTCTCAGAAATAAATATACCTTAAAAAATAAGAAAATACTTTATTTAACAGAAAGAACTTAAGTTCCAGAGAAGGGAAATGATTTGTTTAGCAAACTAATGAAAATGATAAAAACCCCAGGCCAGATTTTTTTTTTTGACACATAGCTCTTTATATATGTCCTTGTTATCAAATGCTTCATATTTTCTGCTCGTATCACGTTTTAGTATTAATTAATATTATTTGAATGAGGGGCCTAAAACACGAGCTTTTAAAAGCACATACGTTTGTTTTCATCGTGATTTTTAATATTTTTAAAAGAGCATTTTTCTCAACAAGATTAGAGACTCAAATTCAGAAATTAGACAGTTGAATGAATTAATTGTGAGTCTTTTATTTTTCTTATAAAGTTTTCGTTTGACCACTGTGGTATAAAAATATAATTGAAATTTTATATTAAGGGAAATAAAACAAATTTCAAAATGCCATTGATAATTGTTCAGCCAGGGAAATAGCTCTACCCAGAGAAAAGCTTCATTGAAGTATTTCAGATAGAATGAAATCATGCCATTTCAGCAATGTGGATGGAACTGGAAGTTATTATGCTGAGTGAAATAAGTAAGTCAGAGAAGGACAGATATCATATGTGTTCACTCATATGTGAATCTTGAGAAATATAACAGAAGACCATGGGGGAAGAGAAGGGGAAAAAATAGTTATACACAGAGAAGGAGAGAGGAAAACCATGAAAGAGTCTTAAATACAGACAACAAACTGAGGGTGGCTGTGGGTGTGGGAGATAGGGGAAAATGGGTAATGGGCATTAAGGAGGGCACTCTTTGGGGTGAGTAATGGGTGTTGTATGTAAGCGATGAACCACAGGAATCTACCCCAAAAACCAAGAACACACTTTACACACTGCCATTTTGACAATAAATTATATTTTTTAAAGTTCTCTTACTGAGAGATAATAAATTAGAAAAATATTTAAAAAATTATTTACCATTTTAGTTAAACGCCTATACTATAGCTCTTTGTAATCAGTATGTGGATGGGGTCATTGTGGGGAAATTAGATAATTTTATGTGTCTGAAGCACTTGACTTTTTTTCATGGATATAAGCAAATGAGAAATAATAAAAGAGTGAAGTATTTAAAAAAAATCTTTGACAATTTACTAAACCATAGCACTTTAGAGTTGGTAGGGAACTTATATTGAGTTCATCTAGTTCAAACTAAGAATTTAGTTTTTACTATTTTTTAATTATATTACAAACCTGTAATTAAACTCAGAAAGTAACTAGGAAATATTGACTTTTTAAATTTTCACAATTTGATAGTTAAAATTTTAAATTTTGTAAATAGGTATGGAGAGAGGAAGATAGCAGAGTAGGACACTGAGCTCATCTTTTCCTGTGGACAAACCAAGACAAAAATTACATTCAATGCAACTCACTCTGAAAATAACCTGAGACTGGGAAAATGTATCTTGTACAGCTAAAAGCATAAGGACAAGGTCACATAAGAAATAGTGGAGTAGAAGAGACACGGTAAAGAACCAAACCCATCATGCTGGTGACACGCAACTGGGAAAGATATCATAGGCATGGAGGAATTCTCTGATAATTGAGGGTACCAAGCCCCAAATCAGGCACCTCAACCCTCGGGATCCACACAAGGAAGATGAGCTCCCATATCTGACTCTAAAAATTGTCAGGGCTTAGCTCTGGGAGCTATGAAAATCAGTGAGGTTTAACTCTGAGAAAGCCAGAAGGCTATAAAAAACTGAGTCTCTGGGGTGCCTAGGTGGCTCAGTTGATTAAGCATCCGGCTTCAGCTCAGGTCATAATCTCGTGGTTAGTATGTTTGAGACCCTCTGCTGTCAGCACAAAGCCCACTTTAGTTCTTTTGTCTCCCTCCCTTTCTGTCACTCCCCTGCTCACTTGCTTCTCTCTCTCAAAAATGAATATACATTTTAAAGTTTAAAAAAAGTCTCTGCTCTTCAAGGGCCAACACACTCTATCACTTGGCCTGAGACCAGACGCAGAAGCAGCTGTTTGAAAAGTGCAAAATGTATAAATGAAGGAGATGTATTTGACCAATTTTAGCACATATAGTGGGGAGGCAGGGATTTGAAGGAGTTTTCTTTGAGAACAGTATTGCTGGTAGATGTCATTTTTATTGCTCTCCTTTAGTTTAGCTGACTGGACACAAGGGGAACCAGTTCTGAAACTCTCCATCTACTTTGCTAGCACAGCTTTCCCTGCCCAGGTGTTCCCATGTGGGCCTGCCCCCACTGAACCCACCCACCCCAGCGGTCACACCTCCAAAACAGCTCCCATTCCACCATATCTGGCAGGCAGCCTCAGTTGGGATTGTTATTTCCCCAGAGTGACTATCACTCTGCCACAAAGAGCAGACATCTCAGGAAAGAACTGGCATCCCTCCAGAGTGACTTCTTCCCTGGGGAAGGAGGGAGGAGCTAACTTCATAGATCAGCATGCAGACAGTAGCTACAGCCAAGTCTCTCATTCAGCTGCACTAGGTGGTACCTCCAGCCCAAAGTGTGCTTGCAGTGGCTAGAGTTGAACCTTTCAGTTAACCATGCTAAGGGCAAAGTTGTTCCTACAGGTGCAACCATAATAGTAGAGGTGTGTTATTATAGACAGCTGGGCTGAGGGCTGACCCTCTCCCCCAGCACACCCATAGTAGATGAAGAAGGGCTTCTCATTCAGGTGTGCCAGGGGTAGGCTCTCCAGTGTACCCATAGCAGTAATGGCTGATATTTGCAGATAGCTGGGCTAAAAGTTAGTGTCACTCACCAGAGTGCCCACAGCAGTCATTGCCTAGACACAACGGGATAGTGCATGTAGCCCACACTGAAGACAATTATGGAGTGTCTGGTGTTGGTGACCAGGAGAGATTGTACTAGTTGGTATCCAGGACAATCTTCTATATATGATCACTACTTTTAAGACAAAGAGATGTAGTTGATCTACCTAATACAAACTAACAAATCCCAAGGGTCAGACAAAACAAGGAGAGCTAGGGAAAAGATCCAAATGAAAAAAGACAAATATACACCACCTCCTCCAAAACAAAGTAAAAGAAAATAAAGATCTGCAATAGGCCTGATAAGGAGTTTAAAGTAATAGTCATAAAGTAATAGTCATAAATAGTCATATGATAAAAATAGTCATAGTCATAAAGTAATAGTCATAAAAATAGACCATAAAGTAATAGTCATAAAGTAATAGTCATAATAGTCATAAATACTCACTGGACTTGAGAGAAGAGTGAATTATCTCAGTGAGAACTTAAGAAAGAGAAAGAAAAGATAAAAAAAGAACCAAAGCACAAGTATACAATAATTTGAAATTTAAAATATACTAAAGTAAATCAAAGGCAGTTTAGAGGATTACCTAGTTTTCTATTTATGCAAAAAGAATAAGTCAGTGATTTGGAAGATAAAGTAGAGGAAATTAGCAATGTTGAACAGTAAAAATTTAGAAATTTAAAAAATTTTCTACCACAACTGACATTCTACAACAATGTCAAGTGTAATAACATTCACATTATAAGGGCCACAGAAAAAAAGGATAGATAAAAGGATACAGAAGAATTATTTGGAAAAGTAATAGCTAAAATTTTTATAACATTGGAAAGAAATAGGCATCCCATTGAGGAAGGAGAGAGACTTAAACAAGATAAACCCAAGAAAGTCTACATGAAAACATATAATAATTAAAAAGACATAAATTAAAGATAAAGACAGAATTTTAAAGGTAGCAAGAGAAAATCAAACAATTACATACCAAAAACTTGCCATAAGTCTATAAGCTGAATTTTTAACAGAAACTTTGCAGGTGAGAAGCCAGTGGCATAATATATTCAAAGTACTGGAGGGAAAAAAAAACCTACAACCAAAAACAGTTTACCTGGCATGTTAAATTTCAGAATTAAAGAAAATATAGAGTTTATGAAAGAAACAAAATTTAAAAGGGCTCATCACAACTAAACTGTACATCCAAAAATGTTAAAGAGACCTCTTTCAGTGAAAAGAAAAGGCCATTACTGGAAATAAAGAAATTATAAAAGGAAAAATAAACTTTACTGGCAAAAGTCAACAAAAAGGTGGTAGATCAATCACTTAGAAAGCTAGTATGAAAATTAAAAGACAAAAGCACTAACATTAAATTAAACTAAAAATTATATCAAGGATAAATAAAAATAAGAAGATATATAATAAGATATCATATAAATAAAACAGGGAAAGGAAAGTAAAAAATACATTGCTTTTCAGGGCACCTGGGGGGATCAGTCAGTTAAGCATCTGAATTCGGCTCTGATTATTTTCTCATGGTTTGTGGGATTGAGCCCCATGTAGGACGCTGTGATGACAGCTCAGATCCTGGAGTCTGCTTCAGATTCTGTGTTTCTTTCTCTCTTTGCCCTTCCACTGCTTGTGCTCTCTCTCAAAAACTAAATAAACATTTAAAATTTTTAAAAAATGTATTGCTTTTAGAATTTGTTTGAACATAAGCAACCACTAACTTAATATAGACTTCTATATGCAGAAAATGTTAAAAATAAACATCATAGTGACGCATCTGGGTGACTCAGTTGCTTGAGTGTCCAATTTGGACTCATATCATGATATCATGGCTCATGGGTTCAAGCCCAACACTGAGCTCCCTGCTGTTAGCTTAGAGGCCCCTTTAGATCCTCTGTCCCACATTCTCTCTGCCCTTCTCTTGCTCACATGCTCTCTCTCAAATTAAATAAATAAATTTAAAAAAATTAAAAGTCATCTCCACTTAACCCAGGGAAAAACCAACATTGGTGCATTACCATGATTAACTCTAGATCAATTCTTACTATTCAGATATAAGTTCCCTTATCTCATTCTTATCTCTCCCCTCTGCTGGAATGGACACTCTGGTCATTGATTTGCTTAATCAGTCATATTTAATCCATTCTCTTGATGCATATTCTACACCTCCATGGATATTTTCCTTTCTTTCTCTTTCTGGAATAATCAGACTATATAATTTCTTTGGGTAACATTTCCTTCATTTTATCCTCCTCACCTCTTACCACAATCTCCTCCTTCTCTCACTGAAATATGCCTTCTAGTCTCTCTGTCTGCTCAATGTTCAATTTCACTTTCATCCCACCCCTGTCACTTATATCTTTATACTCTTCCATCAGCACTGCCTCCACCGTGCTCTTCATTTGTAACTGGGGTTTCTCCTTTTATGCTTTTAGGCTGTCCTTTGTCTTTTGTTGTTTTTGTTCCCCCTCCCTTTTTTCCCTTTTGGTTTGCTTGTTTGTTTCATTTTTCTGTGCATTTGCATGCTTTCCACCCTGTGTGTTCATCTGTCTATTTACCTTTTCAAGGCTACCTCAAGAAATAAGCCAAAGTACACATGGTGGAGAGTCCCAAATATCACTGAATAGGGAAATAAAATAACCAAAAACACAACAAGAGAGACCAAGGGATACTATTAAAATAACACCTCCTGAACAGACAGGCCCTGGACAGTCAAAGAGCCTCCTTTAATGTATCAGAACTCACAGGTGCAGAGCACGTAACAAGCTTTTAAAACTTACCAGAGCCAGAAAGCTAGCCAAAATAACAAAACGGAAGAACTCTCGTGCAAAGGAATTCCAGGAAGAAATCAGAGCTATAGAATTGATCAAACCAGATATAAGCAACATAACTGAGCAAGAATTTAGAAGACTTGTCATAAAATTAATCATTGGGCTTGAAAAAGGCATGGAAGACATCAGAAAAGCTATTGTTACAAAGACTGTGGAATTTAAAAATAGTTCTGAATAATTAAAAAATGCTATAATAGAGGTGCATAATAAAATGGAGGTGGCCACTGCACAGACTAAAGAGGCAGAGTAGAGAATAGGTGAAATAGAAGACACAATGATAGAAAAAGTGGAAGCTGAGAAAAAGATAGATGAATTGATTCAGGAGCACGAAAGGAGAATTCGAAAACTGTGCTACAATCAAACGGAACGCTATCCATATCATAGGAATGCCTGAAGAAGAAGAAACAGAGAAAGGTGCTGAAGGGGTACTTGAACAAATTATAGCTGAGAACTTCCCCAATCTGGAAAAGGAAACAGACATTAAAATCCACGAGGCATGGAGAACTCCCCTCAGACGTAACTTGAATGAACGTTTGGCACTATATATCATAGTGACACTGGCAAAATACAAGAATAAAGAGACAATTCTGAAAGCATCTAGGTATAAAAGGGCCCTAACATACAAAGGGAAACCTATCAAAGTAGTATCAGACCTACCTACTGAAACATGGCAAGCCAGAAAGAATGGCAGAAAATCTTCAATGTGATGAACAGAAAAAATATTCAGCCAGGAATCCTTTATACAGCCAGTCTGTCATTCAGAAAAGAAGGAGAGATAAAGGTTTTCCAAAATAAAAAAAAATTAAGAGAATTCATCACCACCAAACCAGACCTACAAGAAATCCTAAGAGTGATTCTATGAGGAAAATGTTGCAAGGAACGCAAGGTACCAGACACACCACTACAAGCATGAATCCTACAGACAACAAAATGACTCTAAATACATATTTTTCAATAATAATACTTAATGTAAATGGACTAAATGCTCCAATCAAACGACGTCGTATAGCAGAATGGAGAACAAAAACAAAATCCATCTATTTGCTGTCCACAAGAGACTCATTTAAGACCTGAAGACACCTTCAGACTGAAAGTAAGTGGATGGAGAAGTATCTTTCATGAGACTGGAAGTCAAAAGAAAGCCAGAGTAGCCATACTTATATTGGACAAACTGGACTTTAAAGTTAAACCAGTTACAAGATGAAGAAGGGCATTATATAATAATTCAGGGTCTATCCATCAGGTTTTATAATTTATAACAATTATAAAAGTCTATGCACAGATTTTGGGAGCAGCCAAATACATACAACTTTTAATCACCGACAGAAACAATCTTATTGATAACAATATGTTAATTGCAGGGGATTTTAAAACTCCACTTACACCAATTGGTAATCAACTAGACATAAAATCACTAAGGAAAAATGGACCTGAGTGATACATTGGAACAGATGGATATGACAGATATATTTAGAACTCTACATCCTGAAGCTAGGGAATTCACTTTCTTCTTGAGTGTACATGGTACATTCTTCAAGATAGGCCACATACTTAGTCATAAAGCAGCCCTCAATAAAAAGAAAAGAATAGAGATCATACCACACACAATTTCAGATCACAATGATATGACACTTGAAATTAACCACAGGAAAACCTCCAAAACCATGGAGGTTAAAGACCACCCTAATAAAGAATGAATGGGACAATCATACAATTAGAGAAGAAATTAAAAAATTTATTGAGACAAATGAAAATGAAAATACAACAATCCATAATCTCTGGGATGCAGCAAAGGCGGTCCTAAGAGGAAAGTATATTGAAATCCAGTCCTATTTCAACAAACTAGAAAAAGTGGAAATTAAAAATCTAACAGAGCACCTAAAGGAATTAGAAGGGGAGCAGCAAGAGCACCTCAAACCCAGAAGAAGATAACTGATAAAGATCAAAGCAGAAATAAGCAATACAGAATCCAAAAAATTAGTTGAACACATCAATGAAACCAAGAGTTATTTTTTTGAAAAAATAAACAAAATTGATAAACTCCTAGCCAGGCTTCTCAAAAAGAAAAGAGAGAGCACCCAAATAGACAAAATCAAGAATAAAATTGGATCTATTGCAACCAATCTCTCAGAAATACAAGCAATAATCAGGGGATACTATGAAAACTTACATGCCAAAAAACTAAGCAACCTAGAAGAAATGGACAAATTCCTAAACACGCATGCATTACCAAAATTGAAACGGGAAGAGACCGAAAATCTGAATAGATCCATAACCAGTGAAGAAATTGAAATAGTTATCAACAGTCTCCCAATGAATAAGAGCCCTGAGCCAGATGGCATCCCTGGGGAAATCTACCAGACATTTATTATTTTTTTATTTTCTGAAAATAGTGTATTGTCAAATTGCTTTCCATATAACACCAAATGCTTTTCCCCACAAGTGCCCTTCTCCATTACCACCACCTTCCTTCACCCTCCCCCTCCCCCTCAAACCCTTAGTTCCTTTTCAGTATTCAATTGTCTCTCAGGATTTGCATCCCTCTCCTCCCAACTCTCCTTCCCCCTTTCTCTCTCCATGGTCCTCCATTAGG
>NC_043717.1:60417577-60425084 GCF_006229205.1 Suricata suricatta | reverse complement strand
TCAGGTTATGGACATTTAGGCCCTTTCCATGCTTTGGATACTGTTGACAGTGTTGCTATGAACATTGGGGTGCCTGTGCTCCTATGCATCAGCACTTGTTCATTTTAGCCACTCTGACTGGCATGAGGTGGTATCTCAGTGTGGTTTTGATTTGTATTTCCCTGATGATGAGTGATGTTGAGCATCATTTCATGTGCCTGTAGGCCATCTGGATGTCCTCTTTGGGGAAGTGTCTGTTCATGTCTTCTGCCCATTTCTTCACTGGATTATTTGTTTTGTGATTGTGAAATTTGGTGAGTTCCTTGTAGATATTGGATACTAGCCCTTTATCTGATATGTCATTTGCAACTATCTTTTCCCATTCCGTGAGTTGCCTATTAGTTTTCTTGATTGTTTTCTTTGCAGTGCAGAAGCTTTCTATCTTGATGAGGTCCCAAGAGTTCATTTTTGCTTTCATTTCCCCTGCCTTTGGAGATGTGTCCTGTAGGAAATTGTTGCGATTGAGGCCAATGAAGCTATTTCCTACTTTCTTCTTGAGGGTTTTGATGTTTTCCTGTCTCACATTCAGGTACTTCAGCCATTTTGAATTTATTTTTGTGTATGGTGTAAGAAAGTGGTCTATTTTCATTCTTCTTCATGTTGCTGTCCAGTTCTCCTAGCATTACCTGCTAAAGAAGCAGTCTACCAAACATTTAAATCAGAGTTAATACCTATTCTTCTCAAGCTATTCCAAAAGAATAGAAATAGAATGAAAGCTTCTGGATTTATTCTATGAAGCCAGCAACACTTTAATTCCCAAAGCAGACAGAAACCCAGCAGAAAAAAAGAGAACTACAGGCCAATATCCCTGATCACTATAGATGCAAAGATACTCAACAAGATACTAGCAAATCGAATTCAACAGCACATAAAAAGAATTATCCATCATAATCAAGTGAGATTCATTCCTGGGTTACAGGGCTGGCTCAATATTCACAAATCAATCAATGTGATACATCACGTTAACAAAATAAAAGATAAAAACTATATGATCCTGTTGATAGATGCAGAAAAAGCAATTGGCAAAATACAGCATCCTTTTTTTTAATAAAAATCCTCAAGAAAGTTGGGATAGAAGGAACTAATTTAAACATCACAAAAGCCACTTATGTAAAGCCCACAGCTAATATTATCCTAAATGGGAAAAACTGAGAGCTTTCTCCCTGAGATCAAGAACACGACTGGAATGTCCACTCTCACCACTATTGTTTAGCATAGTACTGGAAATCCTAGCATCAGCAATCAGACAACAACAACAAAAACATAAAAAGCATAAAAATTTGCACAAATAAAGTCAAACTTTCCCTTTTTGCATATGACATGATACTCTACATGGAAAACCCAAACAACTTCAATAGAACTGATCCATGAATTCAGCAAATCGCAGCATACAAGATCAACGTACAGAAAGATTGCATTTTTAAACACCAATAATGAATCAACAAAAAGAGAAATCAAGAAACTGATCCCATTCACAATTGAAGAAAACACATAAAGTACCTAGGAATAAACCTAAACAAAGATGACAAACATCTGTATAATGTGGGAATGCAAACTGGTGCAGCTAGTACATTTTCCAGGGAAGAAACAGGCAGAAGATGTGAACAGACACTTCTCCAAAGAGGACATCCAGATGGCCTACAGACACACTAAATGATGCTCAGCATCACTCACCATTAGGGAAATACAAATCAAAACCACACTGAGATGCCACCTCATGCCAATCAGATTGGCTAAAATGAACAAATCAAGAGACTATAGATGCTGGCAAGGGTGTGGAGAAACGGGCACCCTCCTACGCTGTTGGTGGAAATGTAAACTGGTGCAGCCACTCTGGAAAACAGTGTGGAGGTTCCTTAAAAAACTATCAGTATAACTCCCCTATGACCCAGCAATAGCACTGCTAGGGATTTACCCAAGGGATACAGAAGTGCTGATGTATAGGGGCACATGTACCCCAATGTTCATAGCAGCACTGTCAACAATAGCCAAATCATGGAAAGAGCCTAGATGTCCAACAACTGATGAATGAATCAATAAGATATGGTTTATATGTACAATGGAATACTACATGGCAATGAGAAAGAATGAAATCTAGCTATTAGTAGCATCGTGGATGGCATTTGAGGGTGGCATGCTAAGTGAAATGTCAGGTAACTAAGGACAGATAACACATGTTTTCAATCATAAGTGGAACAGGAGAAACTTAACAGTGGACAAGGCAGAGGGGAACAGGAAAAATAGTTGGGGATAGGGAGGAAGGCAAACCATGAGAGATTCTTGAATATTGAGAAAAAACTGATGGCTGATGGGGGAGGGGGAGAATGGAAGGTTGGTGATGGGCATGGAGTAGGGCACTTGTGGGGATGAGCACGGGGTGTTATATGGAAACCAACTTGACAATAAACTATAAAAGAAAAAATAAAAATGTCAGCTCCACTTATTTTAAAGTATAGATCATGTGGACAGAATATTTTAATAAAACAGCATATTTTAATAATGCATTAGGCCAGATGAAACTCTGTGATATACATGAAGGATTCTATGCCCAAACATGAGTATACACATTTTTAATTTTTTTTAATTTTACAGTATAGTTAACATATAGTATTATGTTAGTTTCACGTTTACAATAGAGTGAGTCAACAATTATATATATTACCCCGAATTCATCACCATAATTATAAACTTCTTTTTTAATAGTTTATTGCATTAAATGTGTAGATTGCTTTGGGTAATAATGACATTTTAGCAAGGTTTATTCTTCTGATCCATGAGCACGGAATGTTTATCCATTTCTTAGTGTCTTTTTCAATTTTCTTTATAGATTTTCTATAGTTTACAAGATCAAGAGACAGAGCTGACTTCCCTAATACATGGGGAAAAAAAACATGGAGCATTAGACCAAATGAAGAGACAAAGGAATATGTCTGAAAACATATGCAAGAAAAAAAGAGAAATGTTTCAAATAAATAAAATCAGAAATAGAGGGGAGATATGATTTCACTCATACATGGATTAAAAAAATAAATCAATAAACAGAAAAAGCAGAATCAGATTTATAAATACAGAGAATCACTGATGGTTGCCAGATGTAAGGAGGTGGGGGAAAGGGAAAAATGTTTGAAGGGAAGTGAAAGATACAGGCTTTTAGTCATGGGAGGAGTAAGTGATGGGAGTAAAAGGCACAGCATAAGTAATATAATCATTGATATTGTAATAACGATGTATAAATACAGGTGGTAACTACATTTGTAGTAAACATAGCATAATTTTTAGCTTATTAAATCACTATGCTGTACACTTGAAACTACATAACATCGTGTGTCAACTATACTCAAATAATAATAATAATAGGGGAGAGAACATGGAAATGAACTCACGTATGTGGACAAATAATTTTTAACAAGATTGACAAGACTATTTAATGGGAAAAAACACTCTTTTCATCAAAATATGCTTTGAAAACTGAATACACATATGTAATAAAGTTGAACTCACATACCTTATGCCATAAAAAGTTAATTTGAAATGAATTTAAGACATATAAATAGGAAATAAAACATTATAACGCTCTTAGAAGATAATATAGAGGGAAATTTTCATTATTTTGGTTTAGTAATAATTATTTAGATATGGCACCAAAATGACAGGGAATGAATGTATAAATAAATAAATAAATAAATAAATAAATAAATAAATAAATTGGACTTCATCAAAGTGAAAACATTTGCACACAAAAGAACACTATTAACAGAGTGGGAGAAATTATTTTTCTAGGAACTCATGCACTACCAAAACTGAAACAGAAATAAATAGAAAATATGAACAGACTCATAACCAGTAAGGAAACTAAATAAGTTATCAAAAATCTCCCAACAAATTAATGTACAGGGCCAGATGTCTTCTCAGAGGAATTCTACCAAGCATTTAAAAAAGAGTTTATACCTATTCTTCTCAAACTCTTAAAAAGAATAGCAATGGAAGAAAAGCTTCCAAACTCATTTTATGAGGCCAGCATTACCTTGATTCCAAAACCAGACAACAACCCCCGTAAAACGGAGAATTGTGGGACAATATGATCAAGTGGGATTTATTCCTTGTCTGTAGGGATGGCTCAATATTTGCAAACAAATCCACAAGTTACACACATTAGTAAAACAAACGGATATGAACCACATGATCTTTCCAATAGATGAAGAAAAAGCATTTGACAAAATACAGCATCCTTGATATCTTGTTAAAAACCCACAAGAAAGTAGGGTTAGAAGGAACATACCTCAACTTCATAAAGACCATATATGAAAGACCTAGAGCTAATATCATCCTCTTGGAAAAACTGAAAGCTTTCTGTCTAAGGTCAGGAACATGACAGAAATGTCCATTCTCATCTCTCTTGTTCCACATAATACTGGAACTCCTAGCCTTAGAAATCAGAAAACAAAAGGAAATAAAAGGCATAAAAATTGGCAAGAAAAAAGTCAAGCTTTCAATCTTCACAGATGACATGATAATCCATATGGAAAACCCAAAAGAAGCCATCAAAAACTTCTAGAACTAATACATTAATTCAGCAAAATCATAGGATATATAATCAATGTACCAAAATCTGTTGAATTTCTATACACCAAAAATGAAGCAGAAGAAAGAGAACTCAAGGAATCAATTCCATTTACAACTGCAACAAAAATCATAAGATACTTCATAATAAACCTAGTCAAAGAGGTAAAAGATCTGCATGCTATAATCTATAGAAAGCTTATGAAAGAATTTCAAGAAGACACAAAGAAATGAAAAAGAAACATTCCAGGCTCATGGATTGGAAGAACAAGTACTATTCAAATGTTTATATGACCCAAAGCAATCTACACATTAAATGAAACCCCTATCAAAGCAACACCATGGTCCCCTGCCAGGTCTCTCCTGTTATATCTATGAATGCAAACATATGGTATCTATCCTTCTCTGCCTGACATTTCGCTTAGCATGACACCCTCGAAGTTCATCCACTTTTCTACAAATGGCCATATTTCATTCTTCCTCATTGCAATATAGTACTCCATTGGAGAGGAAGGGGGAAAGAGAGCGGCGGAGAGTGAGGGACACAGCTCAAGGGAGACTACTGAATACTGAAAAGGAACCATGGACTGAAGGGGGAGGGGGAGGGAGGGAGGGCGGTGATGGTCATGGTGGGGGGCACTTGTGGGGAGAAGCACTGGGTGTTATATGGAAAATAATTTGACAATAAACTATTAAAAACAACAACAACAACAACAACAACACCATTCTCCACAGAGCTAGAACAATTTTAAATTCGATAAAAGCGATAAAAGACTCCAAATATCCAGATTAATGTTGAAAAAGAAAACCAAAGCTGGAAGCAACATAATTCAGGATTTCAAGCTGTATTACAAAGCTCTAATTATCAAGAAAGTATGGCACATTGTTTTCCAGCACTTTGAATTTACCACTTGTCTCTTTCCTAAACTGTAAGTTTTCTGCTGAGAAATTCACTAATAGCCTTATCAGAATTCCTTTGTAGGTTATGATCTTTTCTCTTGCAGTCTTTAGACTTCTCTTTTTTTTCTTTTTGACTTTTTAAAGTTTTGTTATAATGTGTCCTGATGAAGATTAATTTTAGATTGAAATAATGGGGTGATCTATTTATCTTCATAAACTGGGATTTCTGAATCTCTCCCCTATTTGGGAAATTCTCAGTCATTATTTATGCCTGCTTTTATTATCCTTTCTTGCATTCTTTATTTCATGCATTGATTTCTTCAGCTCCAGAAGTTCTCTTTGGTTCTATTTTATGATTTTTGTCAGTTATTTTTAAATTTTATTAGTTTATGAGAGAGGGAGGGAGAGAGAGAGAAAGAGGCAGAGAGAGAGAGCACAGGAGAGGGGCAGAAATAGATGGAGAGAGAGAATCCCAAGCAGGCTCTGCACTGTCAGCACAGGGCCTGATGCAGGGCTGGAATCCACAAACCATAGGATTATGACCTGAGCTGAAATGAAGTGTCAGGTGCTTAACTGACTAAGCCATTCAGGTACCCCATCTGTCAATTCTTTTTAAATAAATTAATCATGTATTGCTTTACTGATTTTTTTAATTGTCTGTGTTTTCTTGTAGCTCCTTATGTTTCTTTAAAACAATTCTTTAGAATACTTTATTAGATAAATCATTAATGTCTATGTTTTTTAATTTGTTTACTTGAAGATTATTTTGATTTTTGGTGATGTCACGTTTACATAAACTTTCATGTTCCTTAGAGTATTCTATTGTGTTTACATTTGTTGTAACAGTTTTCTCCTTCAATTTTTACTAATTGTACTCAGAGTAGAAATACTTACTATTGTCAGTCTTGGTATAAGATTCTGAGGCTTACGCATACCTTTTATTGATACACCCACCCATGCTTCTTGAGATCTCTTGTAACAGAATTTTTTACCTTCTGTGTCTTTTTTTTTTCTATCCAAAAATGTGCCAAGCTAGCTGTTGATAGTTTTTCTTTTGTTTTCCAAAAGATGGTGATATAGCTCAAGTTTGTGTCTTTTCCTTTGTTCACAGATCCTGGCCTGCTTTCTGTATGTGCTCTCTGTACACCAGAGCTCAAACTTACTGCCACCTTAGAAATGTGCACAAGGTCCTGGCTACAGAGCGGAGGGTTGGTATGTGGTGTCCTGGGGCCACCTGCAGGCCAGTTGAGGGAATTTTCAGGTGAAGTTTTCCCTGTGGCTTATGGTCATGCTTCTTGATGAAGTCTATAATACAATCAGTGGGAACCAATTTCCTTTAAAATCTTGTATGTTACTTTCCTGATTATTTGCTTCCCCCCAGTCGTAGATCTTTCAATTTAATGCTAGATTCTGCAAGAGACAGAGATACATTTCTTTGGTAGTGTCCACCACAGTGAAGAAGTCAGGCATTCACTTACTGGCTCTTCCTTTACCCTATGGAGAAATCATAGGTAGACTCACATAGCCACATGCTGTGCTGCCTTTGGGGAAGGGTGATGCTAGGCAAGCCAAGACTTATTAAAACCTATTTTAATCTGTCAACACTTGTAATTTTTTGATCCCATGGAGTGCTACAACTTCTCATTTGGAAAACTAGGGTTCTATGAAAATGGCATCATCTGCAGGTGACTGTCCAAGTCATTGTTGTGCAGACAATCCCAAACCAATGGACACATAGGCTCCTTCCATATCTTTACTATTGTAAGTAATGCTGCAATAAATATAAGTACATGTATTTTATTCATCTTAGTACTTTTCAGGGTTTTTGGGATAGATATTATTTTATTTTATTTTATTTTTTCTATAATATTTTATTGTCAAATTGTTTTCCATACAACACCCAGTGCTCTTCCCCTTAAGTGCTCTCCATCATCCCCACCACCTCTTTTCCCCCTCCCCCTTCCCCTTCAACCCTCAGATCATTCTCAGCATTCAATAGTCTCTCAAG
>NC_043717.1:60414086-60417477 GCF_006229205.1 Suricata suricatta | reverse complement strand
AAGGAATTGGATGTAATAGATCCTTTTTCATTCATGATTTTGTCTATCTGGGTGTTCTCTCCTTTCTTTCTGGGGAGCTTTGATAGAGGCTTATTAATTTTGTTTCTTTTTTCAAGGAACCAACTCTTGGTTTCATTGAACTACTCGATTGTTTTTTTTGCATTATATATTGTTTATTTCTGCACTGATCTTTATTATTTCTTTTTTTCTGCTGGTTTTGAGGTGCTCTTGCTGCTTCCCTTCTAGTTCCAGTAGGTGCTCTGTTAGATTGTGAAATTGCGCTTTTTCTATTTTGTGAAATTGCCCTGGAATGCAATATATTTTCATCTTAGGATGGCCTTTGCTGTGTCCCACAGATTTTGGATTGCTGTATTTTAATTTTCATTTGTTTTTACATATTTTTTTAAAATTTCTTCTCTATGTGCTGATTAGCCCAATCATTCTTTAGTAGGATGGTTTTTAACCTCTACATTTTTGGAGGTTTTTCAGACTTTTTCCTGTGGTTAATTTCAAGTTTCATAGCATTGTGATCTCAATGTGTGCATGGTATAAACTCTATTCATTTATACTTATGGAGGGCTGCTTTATACCCCAGTATGTGATCTATCTAGGAGAATGTGCCATGTGCACTCGAGAAGAAGGTGAATTTCCTAACTTCAGGATGCAGAGTTCTAAATATATCAATTCCATCTGTTCCAATGTGTTGTTCAGATCCATTGCTTCTTTAGTTATTTTCTGTCTGGTTGATCTATCCATTGCTGTCAGTGGAGTATTAACGTTCCCTGCAATTATCTCATTCTTATCAATAAGATTGTTTCTTTCTGTGATTAATAGTTTTATGTACTTGGGCGGTCCCGAATTTGGCGAATAGATATTTATAATTGTTAGATCTCCCTGATGGAGAGCCCCTGCAATTATTATATAAAGTCCTTCTTCATCTCTTGTTACTGCCTTTACTTTGTAGTCCAGTTTGTCTGTTATAAGAATAGTTACTCCGCCTTTCTTTTGACTTCAAGTTGCATGACAGATATTTCTCCATCCCTTTACTTTCAAACTGAAAGTATCTTCAGGTTAAAAATGAGTCTCTTGTAGACAACAAACAGATGGATTTTGTTTATTTATCGATTCGGCTACCCTGTGTTGTTTGGTTGGAACATTCATTCCATTTACATTCAGTGTTATTATTGAAAAATGTGGGTTTAGAGTCATTGTGTTCTCCCTAGGATTCATGTTTATAGTGGAGTCTCTGGAACCTTGTATTCTTTGCAACATTTCCCTCATAGAGTCCTTCTTAGGATTTCCTGTAGGGCTGGTTTGGTGGTCATGAATTTTCTCAGTTTTTGTTTATTTGGGAACACCTTTATCTCTACATTTTGAATTCTTGGCTGCATTTTTTTTCTGTTCATCACATTGAAGATTTCCTGTCATTACTTCCTGACCTGCCAAGTTTCATTTGATAGGTCTGTAACCACTCTGATAGGTTTTCCTTTGTATGTGAGGGCCCTTTTCTCCCTAGCTGTTTTCATAATTCTCTCTTTATCTTTATATTTTGCCAGTTTCACTATGATACGTCGTGCTGAAGCTCAATTCAAATTACGTCTTAAGAGGGTTCTTTGTGCCTCTTGAATTTGAATATCTATTTCTTTCCCCAGATTTGGGAAATTCTCGTTTATAATTTGGTCTAGTATCCCTTCAGGCCCTTTCTCTCTGTCTTCCTCTTCAAGAATTCTTATGATACAGATGTTGTTCTGTTTAATTGTTCACTTAGGTCTCAAATCTCCTTTCCTGCTCCTGGATCAATTTCTGTCCCTTTTTTTCAGCTTCCTCTTTTGCTGTAACTGTATCTTCTAATTCACCTATTCTTCTCTCTGCCTCTTCAATCCTTGAGGTGTCTGCCTCCATTTTATTATTCACTTTATTTATAGCCTTTAAAACTCATCACACCTATTTTCAAAGTTCCTAGTCATTGTCTCTGTTGCTTCTTTGATGTTTTTTTCAACCGCAGCAATTAATTTTATGACAAGTTTTTTAAATTCTTCATCATGAATGTTGTCTAGGTCTGCCTTGAGCAGTTCTGTGGCTGTGACTTCTTCCTGGAAGTTCTTCAGGGGAGAGTTCCTTCGTTTAGTCAGTTTTGCTAGTTTTCTTTCTCTTGTCAGCTTAAAAAAGCTCGTAGTGCACTGTGCACTGGTTAATATTTCTCTGTTAAAGGACACTTATTGACTGTCCAGGGCCTGTAATTTCAGGAAATATTCTTTTAATGGTGTCTCTCAGTTTCTATTGATGTGCCTTTGAATATTTTATTTCCCCGCTCAGCAATATTTGGGACTTGCTGTCATGCACACTTTGGTTTGTTTTTTTTGGGTAGCCTTAAGAAGAAAAACAGACAAACACAGAGGCAACATAAGCACACAAACGCACAGACAAATCAAACAAACAAACAAATTAAAAGGGGAAAAGGAAAGAATGAAAATGAAGAGGAAAGAGACAAAAAGAAGAGTAGAAAATTAGATAAAAGGGATTATAAACAACTAAGGACAATGGACAGACTAAAAGTGTATGATTAGTTGAGGGGAGAGATAAGGTTGAGATACAGGAGTATATATCTGGATTGCAACAAAGAAAAATAAAGAGAGAGAATGGAGAAAGGAAAATAAGGAGTAAAAAATTAAAACAAAAACATTTTCAGTTAAAAAGGAAAAATAATAAAAAGTAAGTACAAAAAAGAAGAAGAAGAAAAAAAAAGCAGCAGCTCTTCCTTGCAGATAGGTGTGGTTTGGTGTAGTGGATCTTGGGGGCTGCTCTCAGAGGCTCTGCCTTGGTGACTGCAGAAAGTAGAATGGTGGCATCTCAATCTCCACTGGAACTAAGCACTGCAGCCCACTCTAATGAGTCCAATCTCCTTGTGCTTCAGCTGAGCCAAGTTGTATTTTCCAGGTCTGCCTCAGTCAAAGTCCTAGTCCATGGACTTTTATGCTACCACAGATGAGATGTACTTGCTTTGGTGGCTGGTTTATTAGCCAGGATCTCTTTGGGGGATGGAGCAGTTTCTCTATGTGCTGGCAGTGATTTATCCTGCTGCTGCAGGAGGTGAGGTGAACACCCTCACAGGCCACCACTGACTCCCAGCCCCCAGCTAGGATAGCTGTTGTGTAGGGGGAGGGATCAGTGTCTCTTGGCTCATACCTGCTAAAATATCCACATCAAAGTGTTATTGATAAATATCTTTCTCTCTTTCTTTTTTTAAAGTAGTTTATTGTCAAATTGGTTTCCATATAACACTCACTGCTCTTCTGGATATATATATATATATATATATATATATATATATATATATATATATAAAATCTTCTAACTACTCAATACCTCATGACTTCTCAGTGGGGAAATC
>NC_043717.1:60388760-60413986 GCF_006229205.1 Suricata suricatta | reverse complement strand
TATATATATAAAATCTTCTAACTACTCAATACCTCATGACTTCTCAGTGGGGAAATCAGAGTTTGAGGCCCACAACTAAATAAATTACAAACCCTTACATCAGGACACAGTGCTTGAAAAACAGTATTTAGGTATTAGCACTGACTTTATGGTAATTTATTCCATAAATATAGTTCCATGGAAATATTTAAAAGAAGTATTTTATCCATAAAACAGAACATAGTTATGACAGTTTGTTTTCTGACATAAGTCTCAGGAGACTATAGGTGCTGGCCAGGATGTGGAGAAATGAGCACTGTCATACACTGTTGGTGGGAATGTAAACTGCTGCAGCAGCTCTGGGAAACAGTGTGGATGTTCCTCAAAAAATTAACAGTAGAACTTTCTTATCACCCAGCAATAGCACTGCTAGGTATTTACCAAAGGGATACAGGAGTGCCGATGAATAGAGGAACATGTGCCCCAATGTTCATAGCAGTACTTTCAACAATAGCCAAGTCATGAAAATAACGTAAATGTCCATCACCTGATGAATGGCTCAAGAAGATGTGGTTTATCTATACAGTGGAATACTACATGGCAATGAGAAAGAATGAAATCTGGTCATTTGTAGTAACATGGATGAACCTCGAGGGTGCCATGCTAAGCGAAATAAGTCAGGTGGAGAAGGACAGATACCATGTGTTTGTACTCATAGGTCTAACAGGAGAACAGGAGAAACCTAATGGAGGACCATGGGGAGGGGAAGGGGTGAAAAGAGTCAGGGAGCGGGAGGGAGGCAAATCATGAGAAACTCTTTAATACTGAAAATGAACTGAGAGCTGAAGGGGAGGGGAAAATGGAAGGAGGTGATGGTCAGGGAGGTGGGCACTTGTGGGGCAGTGTGTTATATAGAAACCAACTTGACAATAAACTATATGAAAAAAATAAGATGTTGTTTATCTATACAATGGAATACTACCTCAGAGTTAGAAAGAATGAACTCTGGCCATTTGTAGCAACGTGGATGGAACTCGAGGGTGTTATGCTAAGTGAAATAAATCAGGCAGAGAAGTACAGATATCATATGTTTTCAGTCATAAGTCTAAAAGCAGATACATAACAGAGGACCATGGGTGAGAAGAAGAAAAATAGTTGGGGAAGATGGAGGGAGGCAAACAATGAGAGACTCTTGAATACTGAGATCAAACTGAGGGCTGATGGGGGAGGTGAAGAGGGGAAGGGAGGTGATGGATATGGAGGCAGGCACTTGTTGGGATGAACACTGTGTGATATATGGAAACCAACTTGACAATAAACTATAAAAGAAAAAAATAAAATGTACTGCTGAATTTGATTTGATAGAATTTAATTGAGAACTTTTACATCATTTCCATCAGGGATATTTGCTTATATTTCTCCTTTTTAGTAGGGTCTTTGTCTAGTTTTTGAATTCAGGTAATGATGGCTTCATATAATGAGTTTGAAAGTTTTCTTTCCATTTCTATTTTTTGGAAAAGTTTGAGAAGTACAGGTGTAAACTCTTCTTTAAATGTGTGGTAGAATTCCACTGGGAAGTCATCTGGCTCAGGACTCTTGTTTATTGGGCAATTTTTTATTGCTGATCCAATTTATTTGGTTTTTATGGGTCCATTCAAATTTTCTTTTCTTTCTGTTTCAGTTTTGGTAGTTTGTATGTTTCTAGGAATTTGTCCATTTCTTCCAGATGCCCAGTTCTTTGGCAATAATAATTTTCCATAGTATTCTTTTAAAATTGTTTGTATTTTTGTGGTGTTGCTTGTGATGTCTCCTCTTTCATTCATGATTTTATCTATTTGTGTGCATTCTCTTTTTGGCAAGTCTTGCTAGAGGTTTATCAATTTTGTTAATTCTTTGAAAGAACCAGCTCTTAGTTTCATTGATCTGTTCTGCCCTCATCTTTATTATTTATCTTCATCTGCTGACTTTACACTTTTATTGCTGTTCCTTTTCTGGCTCCTCCTGTGTAAGGTTAGGTTGTATATTTTGGACTTCTTTTTTTTTCCATCTTCAAAAAGGCCTGAATTGCAATATATTTCCTTTTATGACTACCTTTGTGCCATTCCAAAGTGTTTGGACTGTGGGTTTTAATTTTCATTTGCTTTCATGTCTTTTTTTATTTCTTCTTTAATTTCATGGTTAATCATTCATTCTTTAGTAGCATATTCTTTAATGCTTACTAAACAAGGGCTTTCCAATTTTTTTTTCATGTGGTCAATTGCGTATTTCATAGCATTTAAAAATATGCATAGTATGATCTTAGTCTTTTTGTAACCATTGATTGCCAATTTGTGACCCAGTATGTGGTGTATTCTGGAGACTGTTCCCTTTGCATTCCAAAAGAAAGTATAGTCTATTGCTTTAAGATGAAATGTTCTGAAAATATCTGTTAAGTCCATCAGTCCAGTATGTCCTTCAAAGCCATTATTTCCTTGTTGATTTTCTGCTTAGATTATTTTTTCCTTGCTATATGTGGGGTGCTAAATCATCTACTATTATTGTATCATTATCAACAAGTTTCTTTATGTTTATTATTAAGTTATTTATATATTTGTGTGCCCCCAAGTTGGAAGCATGAATATTAAAAATTGTTATATCTTCTTGCTGTATAGACCTTTAATTTATACATAATGCCCCTCTTCACCTCTTGTTACAGTCTTTCTTTTAAAATCTAGTCTATCTAAGTATGGCTACTTTTGTTTTCTTTTGTTATTCATTAGCATGATAAATGGTCTTCGATACCCTCATTTTATTTTTTTTTAATTTTAATGTCCTTTTTATTTTTTAGAGAGAGAGACAGCATGAGCAGGGAAGAGTCAGAGAGAGAGGGAGACACAAAATCCGAAGACAGGCTCCAGGCTCTGAGATAACTGTCAGCACGGAGCCTGACGTGGGGATCAAACCCATGAACCATGAGACAATTACCTGAGCCAAAGTCAATAGCTCAACCAACTGAGCCACCCAGACGCCCTATCGATACCCTCCTTTTTAATTGGCATGTGTCCTTAGGTCTAAAAAGAGTCTCTTGTAGGCAGCATATAGGTGGATTTTGTTGCTGTTGTTGTTGTTGTTGTTGTTGCTTTATCCATTCTGATATCCTATGTCTTTTGATTGGAGCATTTACTTCATTATTTTCAGAATGACTATTGAAACATATGAAATCGGGGGTGCTTAGGTGGTTCAATTGTCTACGTTATCAACTCTTGATTTCAGCTCAGGCCATTTCATGGTTCTTGAGATTGAACCCCCCCTTGAGGGTCTTCACTGATAGCATGGAGCCTTCTTTGGCTTCTCTCTTTTCATCTATGTCCCTCTCCCACTTGCATTCTCTCTCTCTCTTAAAATGAATAAACTAAAAAAAAAAGAAAGATATTTCATTAGTGCCATTGTGTTGCTGGTAGAGTTGATGTTTCTGATGATGTTTTCTGGTCCTTTCTAATCTTTGTTGCTGTTCCCACACACACACTTATAGAGTCCCTTTTCAAATTTCTTTCAGTACTGTTTTAGTGTAAAGAACTCCTTCAGTTTCTGTCTGGTAAACTCTATCTCTCCTTCTATTGTGAATGACAGCATTGCTGGATATAGAATTTTTGGTTGCATGTCTTTCCCATTCAGCTCATTGAATATATCTTGCCACTCCTTTATGGGATATAATGTTTCTGTGGACAGATCTGCTGTGAACGCAAACTCTCTTCCCTGTAAATTAAAGACGTTTGTTTCCTTGCTGCTTTCAGGATTTTTTCCTTTTTTATGTATTTTGTAAATTTGACTATGATATGCCTTAGCAATGGTTAGTTTTTGTTGGATCTAATGGGAGTTCTCTGTGCTTCTTGGATTTTGATATCAGTGTCTTTTCCCAGATTGGGTAAGCTTTCAGAATTTGCTTGAATAAACCTTCTGCCCCCTTTTCTCTCTCTTCATCTTCTGGGACTCCTATGATATGAATGTTATTATATCTTAAACAGGTGCTGAGTTCCCTAAGTCTGCTTCATGATCCATGATTTTTGTTTCCTTCTTCTTTTCAGTTTCATCATTTTCCAGGATTTTATCTTCTATATCTCTAATTTGCTCCTCTGACTTGTCCATTTTCACTGTCACGGCATCCATTAGGGTTTGTGTCTCAGTTATAGCATTTTTCATTTTGGCGTGACTAAGTTTTAGTTTCTTTATCTCTACAGAAAGGGGTTCTCTGGTACCTTCTATGCTTTTTTCAAGCCAAGCTAGTATTCTTATAATCATGGTTTTAAACTCTAGTTCAAATATCTACTTACATCTGTATTGATTAAATCCCTGGCTATGAGTTCGACTTCTTTTTCTTTCTTTTGGGGTAAATTTCTCTGTCTTTTCATTTTATCCAGAAAATAAAATAAGGAAAAATAAAAAACAAAAATCAGAAATACAAACAAAACACCAAAACACCAAAATATTAAAAAATGAAAACAAAAAAACCACAATAATGTTAAATAAATAAATAAATAAATAAATAAATAAATAAATAAATTCAGGGGTGCTTGGGTGGTTCATTCAATTGAGCATCTGACTCGATTTTGGCTCACATCATGATCTCAAGATCAGGGGTTAGACCCTGTGTCAGGCTCTATGTTGATCATGGAGACTGCTTGGGATTCTCTCACCCTTTCTGCCCTGCCCCATGCTTGCTCACTGTCTCTCAGAAAAAAAATGTTTTTGAAAAAAAAAAAAGCAACTGAAAAAATAAAAAAGTAAAATAATTAAAAAATAAGAATAAAAGTAAACAGGAAACTAGATCCATTTTCCCCTAGAGTTAAAGCTTTATAGAACTCTTTAGGGAGTAGACTTGGTGTGAATGAGGATTTTGTGCTGGCCTTCTGGGGGAAAGGCCTGCTGCACTGATTATTAGGGTGGATTCTTTCAGTGGGAATGTGCCTCAAAGGCATAGGGTGATGGGGCTTGGTGTAAGTGGACTATGTTCCACTAGTTGATGTTGTTTTGCTCTCTGAAGGCATTCTGCACTGAGAAGCAGGATGAATATGGTAGATACCTGTTCTCTAGCCCTGTAGCTGAAAGATGGCTTCATCCACTCTTAAAGGAAACCTCACAAAACAGCAATCAATCACCCCTCTTGTGTCCTTGGTTTCCGTCAGAACCCTGTACTCACCCTGTCTGTATCCATAATTCAGTTTCAAAACTCCAAATTTTAGGGACTTCTGTGGCATTGACCTGCTCTGTTCCTCTGGGGAAGGATCTCACTGAACTTTTGCCAGTCCATGCTAAGAAGTGGTTGCAGGACCATGCAGCATGTTCAGAGTTTGTGTCAAACTACAGCTGAAAGCTGGAACCCTTCTTTGCTATCTTCAGCCCATGTAACCCACTCTTTTGTCTGGAAACAGTGCAGCACATTGGCACCACTTGTCTGTCCTGAGATGTGGGGGATTCTCAGACCCCACTGTCACTCCTGAGATTCCTTCCCACTTTGCCACCTGAGCACTTTTAAGCTAGGCACATCCCCCACTGTAGGGGACTTCTAGAAGTTTAGATTTTGTGCTTCATTGCTTAGAATATTTTGCAGCAATCCTCACAAGTAGGCTCTCTACCCACTGTCTTTCTCATAGCTTTGTCTCCTCAAAATCAATCTTCTGCAGTCCTACATTCCAAAAATTAGTTATTTTTTTACCTTGTAGACTTGCAGTTTTTATTCTGTCAGACCTCTGATTGATTTCTTAGGTGTTCAGAATTATTTGATAATTATTTATCTGTGTTTGAGGGGTGAGACAAGCTTAGGGTGTCCCTACTCCTCTGCCATCTTAATGCCCCAGTCACGCAACAGTTATTTATAAACCCTTTTCTTCGCATAGAGTTCCAAAGTTTGTATACAAGTGCCCAGCTATTTCTACATTTCTTCCCTTTCCTCCAAGTTAAAGACAAACAAAAGTTATTATACTTCTTTGTTTTACACATTCAAAAGTACTTTAATTCAAGCCCAGTATAAACTGACAAGGGCCAGTACCATATTGTTTTGATCACTACAGCTTTGTGATATAACTTGAAGTCCAGAATTATGATACTTCCAGCTTTGTTTTTCATTCTCAAGGTTACTGTGGCTATTTGGGTTTTTTTTATTCCATACAAACTTTACAATTGTATGTTCTAGCTCTGTGAAAAATGCTGTTGGTGTTTGGATAGGGATTGCAATAAATGTGTAGATTGCTTTGGGTAGTATAGACATTTTAACAATAATCATTCTTTCTGTCTATGAGCATGGAATGTCCTTTTGTTAGTTTGTGTTATCTTTGACTTCTTTAATCCGTGGTTTATAATTTTCAGTGTACAGGTCTTTCGCCTTTTAGTTAGATTTATTCCTAGGTATGTTCTTATGTTTTTGGTGCAATTGTAAATGGGATGGATTCCTTGATTTTTCATTCTGCTGCTTCTTTATTGGTGTATATAAATGCAACTTCATTGAATTCATGTATTAGTTCCACCATTCTTTTTTACAAAGCTGTAGTGATCAAAACAATATCATACTGGGAAAAAATAGACACATAAATCAATAGAACAGACTAGAAAACCCAGAAGTGAACCCACAACTATATATGGTCAATTAATTTTCAGTAAAGCAGGAAACAATATTCAATGGGAAAAAGACAGAAAATGGTACTGACGAAACTAGAGAGGAACATGAAAAAAATAAAAATGGACCATTTTCTTACACAGTGCACAAAAATAAATTCCAAATGGATGAGATAACTCCATTATAGAGAAAAGCACAGAAAATAACCTCTTTGACATGGGCCATAGCATATTCCTTCTAAATATGTCGCCAGAAGCAAGGGGGAAAATAATCTGTTGGGTCTTTATCAAAATTAAAAGCTTCTGAAAAGTGAAGGAAACAATGAACAAAAGTAAAGGCAATCTACCAAACGGGAGAAGATATTTGCAAATGACATACCTGATGAAGAATGAGTATCCAAAATATATGAAGATTTCATAAAACTAAATACGTAAAAAACAAATAATTCAATTACAAAATGAGCAGAAGACATGAATAGATATTTTCCCAAGAAAGACATCCAAATGTCCATCAAACTTATGAAAAGATGCTCAACATCACTCATCAAACACAAGAAACAGCAAGTATTGGGGGGATGTGGAGAAAAGGGATCCTCTTTCACATTTGGTGGTAATGCAAACTGATGCATACGCTCTGGAAAACAGTATGGAGGTTCTTCAAAAAGTTAAAAATAGAAGTACCTTCGGATCCAGCAATTTACCCAAAGGATACAAAAATACTAATTCAAAGGGATACATGCACCATCATGTTACAACAACTTTATCTACAGTGGCCACATTGTGGAAACAGCTCAAGTGTCCATTGACTGATGGATCTGATGAATGTATAATTTGTTGTATATATATAATCGAATATTATTCTGCCATATAAGGAATGAAATCTTTCAATTTGCTATGACATGTATGGAGCTAGAGAGTATTCTGCTAAGTGAAATACATCATTCAGAAAAAGACAAATAGGATATAATTTCATTCATATGTGAATTTAAGAAGCAAAACAAATTAGTAAAGGAAAGAAAAGAGAGAGAAAGAGACACAAACCAAGAAACTGTTTCTTCACTATTGAGGATAAGGGGGGAGGTAGGTGGGGAGATGCATTAAGGAGGTGATGAGGATTAAGGTGCACACTTGCTTTGATAAGCACATGGTGTTGTATGGAATTGTTGAATCACTATGTTTTATACCTGAAACTAATAATGCACTATAATTTAACTTACTGTAATATAAATAAAAACTTAAAAGCTCACAAAAGCCTGGACTGTGCAAGGCAGATTACATCTATCCATTCATAAACAGCCACATCCTTGTATAGAGAAGATGTTTACTCTTTAGACATGGTTGATCTATTTGCAATTGAGCTCTGAAAATAACCATGATGTTTCATGTGTAGTGTGTAAAAGTCACATGAGTTTAAACTATTTTTAAATTTTTAATATTTTTATGTATTTTTAAGGGAGAGAAAGAGAGAGAGAGAAAGAGAGAGAGAGAGAGAGAGAGAGAGAGAGAGAGAGAGAGAGAAGAGAAGGATCAGAGAGAGAAGGAGCCACAGGATCTCAAGACAGACTCCAGGCTCTGAGCTAGCTATCAGCACAGAGCCCGATGCAGGGCTCAAACCCACGAACTGTGAGATCATGATCTGATCTGAAGTCAGAACCTTAATCAATTGAACCACCCAGGCGCCCCAGTTTAAACTTTTAAAAAGCTATTTTAAAAATTTTTAATGTTTATTCATTTTAGAGAGAGAGGGAGAGGGAGGGACACACAGAGAGGAAGATACAGAATCTGAAGCAGACCCCAGGCTCTGAGCTGTCAGTACAGACCCTATGCAGGGCTGGAACCCACAAACTGTGAGATCATGATCTGAGCCAAAGTTGGACAGTTAACTAATTGAGCCATTCAGATGCCCCTTAAAAAATATTTGCCTTGGTTCTTCATAACAGAAAAATATATTTTCAACTAAAGTAAAGCCCTCCAGGGACACCTGGGTGGCTCAGTCGGTTAATGATCTCACAGTTCGTGGGTTCAGGTCTCGCATCGGGCTCTGTGCTGACAGCTAGCTCAGAGCCTGGAGCCTGCTTCAGATTCTGTGTCTCCATCTGTCTCTGACCCTCTCCTACTCACAGAGTCTCTCTCTGTCTCTCAAAATTAAATAAAAAAACATTTAAAAATTTTAAATTAAAGCCCTCCAATCAGAAAACATTTTTAAAAAAGCATTTGGCTGCCTTATATTTAGGTAATGCCCAACGCTTGATGTCTAATTTTATGACAGGTGAAACTGATTAATTTAAAGTGATTTCATACATACGCAATTTACACACTCCATTTTATCATTTTTATTCTTTCTGCACATACTTAAAGGACACTTCAATCTCTCCATTGCACTTCTCCTTAGTTGCCTTTAGGTTCACATTTAATGGTAAATATTTGACTAAGGTAGAGATCAGATTAAGGTCAAGTAGTGATAATTATCATCTGGCTGGCTGAATCTACACACACACACACACACACACACACACACACACACACACACACAGCAAAGTGGATAATTGAGGCAACTAACAGGATTATTCAAAGCAAAATGAAAGAAGTATCGATTCAATTACCTGGCTATTTGAGTGAGTGTGTTTTGAACTGAATTACCTATCTAATTGCTTCCATTTTCCACTTCACTTTGTATAGGTATCCCCAAGTTTCTAGATGCTAAGCTGATGAATATACCTTCCAAAATTTACTATTTCCTCCTTTCATTTACCTATTTTTACACTTGCCTGACATTTCTTAAATAGAGTCCTCAGGAGGAGTTCTAGTTTGTTTTAGACTTAGCGATTTGAACTCCAGTGTGACTTTGGTAAATTAGTGGTATCTCTAATCCCCTGAAAATTTAATAACATGGGATTCTTCAAATTATGGCATTCTGTGAATAATTTTATCTCATGAATCTAGGATTAGAAAAGTCTTGTCAAATAGTACCGCTTAGTGTAAGGCCAAAGCCCTCCATACAGTCAATGTCCATGATGATGATGCCAAATACTGACAGTCCAGGGTTGGATCTTTATCTCCAGAGATGCAGTCCCAGGAACAATCTCACCAAAGCTATGGAGTTGTCTGGCTGCTGTCTTCTTCTGAAAATTTGGCTAGGGAAGCACCATCGTTTTCAAGAGAAAAATAGTCCCTGTGTCTGTTCATATAAACCTCAGAATGTCTGCTGCTGCTATTCCTTTAAAGCTTTTCCTTTCCAGAGCAGTGACAGTTAACTAGCAGCAGAAACTGCCTGCAAGAAACACCAAAACAAACATAAAAGGTCAAAGAGTCTCCTTAAGTTTCCTGGAGGTGTCAAATATTTATTAAATGAAACTATCGAGCTGATTTTCAAAGGGATGTGTTTTAGAAAACCGTTAATGTGTTGAATTCATTTTCCATGCCAATTACTTGGAATCCAAGTTTCTACAGTAGCCTGATGTTAGTCTCTCATGTAAACACTATCAACTGCTGATGTAACTTTTCTTAAGAAACCAAACTGACTCAATAGTTGAGTTAGGTTGTACTTGCAGATAAAAGACTGTATTGGTAGATTCCTCACTCTTACCTTGGAAGGTTAGTCAGCAAACAAATTATGTCTCCCTGGGTTCGACTTTTCCATATAATATGTTAATGAATTTGTTGAAGAGTTATAATCACATTGGTAAAATTTCTCAAACTTAGTTGATAACCATATCTGTAAGTTCCATCTTAATCTTCTTGGAATCATCTGAACGTGGAAGAAAAATTGATGGGGTATCTCCGAACTACATTCAAATGATTCATGATGCTGTCTGAACAAATATATGAATATCTAATCACATTTTCCAAACTTCTTATTTTGTTTATATTTTTTGTGATAAATCAAAGTACAGAGAATAAATGCCAGATTAGAAAAGGTAAAAATACAGTTTCTGCTACTTCCTGTCTTAGTTGTTACCATAAGACCTTAATTCTGACATATTTTTCTTATTAAAACTTAATGTGGCCTATATAAAGTATTATTTTCCTTTTGGATACAAAGAAGACATCCAGAATTGGTTGTGATTTATAATGATATTAGGTGTATTTTCTTAGAGTTTAAAATCTTGCAAAAAATCATTAATGACATAGTAAAATTGCTATTTAAAGAATCTCCTCAATTACCTTAAAAGATCAAAATTACTGCAGAGTGGATCATGATCAAAAGTGGCAATAATCAATATCCCTTAATAAAAGAAAACATTGATGAATTTTTTTTTACAATTATATCTTTATACAACTGTATATTAGTAATTTGTGTTTTGGTCCTTGGGAGAAAGGCAGACATCATGGGCATGTTTCCTGTGCAGTGGTAAATGGCACAGCAATAAGAAGGAGATCTAATGCTTAAGGTTTAATGCCATAACGTAACCATATTAAAATTCTAAGTAATTTTATCTTTGAATTTTGTTTTGTACATGAAGACCAAAGAAACAGTGGAAAATGTGACAAGTTTGGAGCCTGACCTCATTTGTAATCTTTCTTCTCACTGCTTCCCTGCCTCCCCAAGAAGAGTTCTTAGTGACCATAGACTACTGCTCCTCTCCACCCCTGGGAGTGTTTGAGGCGTGAATCTTGGACTGGAACATGGTGGTGGCCATCTTTGCCCTGGGCTGACAGTATTGTGGCTTGGGCAAGAGTGAGCCTGTTGCCCATCCACCACTCCCAATCCAGGAATAAGTCTTAGTGTTCAGTCAATTTTGGGAGTCCTTTTTCCACTGTGAGTGGGGTTGTGGGAGAGCTAAATGACTTACAGATTTCTCATCTCCTTTCAGAAGGCATGCCATGTTATTCAAGGAGCTGGTGGGAGAGAAAAGCAATCAGCCAATGGGATTGCACTAAGTAGTGACGCAGACGTTTGGCTTATACTTGCCCCACAAGTATCTCTGTTACTGAGAAATTGCAAATCAGAAATCAAATAAAAACACTATTAAAGGTAAAGAAAGATATGACAAAAAAGCTTAACATTTTTCCTGGGTTTATTTATTTTTATTTTTATAATAGTTTATTCTCAATTTGGTTTCCATAAACACCCAGTGCTCTCCCACACACGTGCCCTCCTCCATTACCACTACCTCCCTTGCCCATCCTTCTCCCATTCCAACCCTCAGTTCATTTTCAGTAATCAATAGTCTCTCAGGTTTTGCTTCCCTCTGTCTCCTCTACTCTCTTTCCCCCTTCCTCTCCCCATGGTCCTCAATTAGGTTTCTCCTGTTAGACCTATGAATGCAAACACACGGTATCTGTCCTTCTACGCCTGACTTATTTCGCTTAGCATGACACCTTTGAGGTCCATCAACTTTCCTAAAAATGGCCAGATTTCATTCTTTCTCATGCCATGTAGTACTCCATTGTATATATATACCACATTTTCTTGATCCATTCATCAGGTGATAGACATTTAGGCTCTTCCATGATTTGGCTATTGTTGACATTGCTGCTATGGACATTGGGGTCATATGCCCCTATGCATCAGCATTTCTGTATCTTTTGGGTAAATGTCTAGCAGTGCTATTGCTGGATCATAGGGGAGTTCTATGGATAGTTTTTTGAGGAACCTCCACACTGATTTCCAGAGCAGCTGCACCAGTTTACATTCCCACCAACAGTGTAGGAGGGTGCCCGCCTCTCCACACCGTTGCCATCATCTATAGACTCTTGATTTGTTCATATTAGCAACTCTAACTGGCGTGAGGTGGTATCTCAGTGTGGTTTTGATTTGAGTTTCCCTGATGTTGAGTGACG
Organism: Suricata suricatta; assembly: GCF_006229205.1. Classification (NCBI taxonomy): domain Eukaryota; kingdom Metazoa; phylum Chordata; class Mammalia; order Carnivora; family Herpestidae; genus Suricata; species Suricata suricatta. Next base: position 60,401,635 of record NC_043717.1, on the reverse strand, counting down.
CTGAACATCATTTCATGTGCCTGTAGTCCATCTGGATGTCCTCTTTGGAGAAGTGCCTGTTTATGTCTTCTGCCCACTTCTTCACTGGATTATTCATCTTTCGAGTGTGGAGGTTGGTGAGTTCCTTGTAGATTTTGAATACTAGCTCTTTATTTGATATATAATTTGCAACTATCTTTTCCAATTTTATCAGGTGCCTGTTAGTTTTTTTGATAATTTCCCTTGCAGTGCAGGAGCTTTTAATCTTGATGAGGTCCCAATAGTTCATTTTTGCTTTCATTTCCCATGCCTTTGGGGATGTGTTGAGTAGGAAATTGCTACAGTTGAGGTGAAAGACGCTGTTTCCTACTTTCTCCTTGAGGGTTTTGATGGTTTCCTGTTTAACATTCAGGTCCTTCATCCACTTGGAGTTTATTTTTGTGTATGGTGTAAGAGAGTGGTCTAGTTTCATTCTTCTGCATGTTGCTGTCCAGTTCTCCCAGCACCACCTGCTAAAGAGGCAGTCTTTTTTTCCATCGGATACTCTTTCCTGCTTTGTCAATAATTAATTGGCCATACATTTGTGGGCCCAGTTCTGGGTTCTCTATTCTATTCCATTGGTCTATGTGTCTGTTTTTGTGTCAATACCATACTGTCTTGATGATGACAGCTTTGTAGTAGAGGCTAAAGTCTGGGATTGTGATGCCTCCCGTTTTGGTTTTCTTCTTCAATATTACTTTGGGTATTTGGGGTCTTTTGTGGTTCCATATAAATTTACGGATAATTTGTTCTAGCTTTGAGAACACTGGTGCGATTTTGATGGGGATTGCAATGAATGTGTAGATTACTTTGGGTAATAATGACATTTTCACAATATTTATTATTCTAATTCATTAGAATGGAATGTTTTTCCATTTCTTGGTGTCTTCTCCAATCTCTTTGGTAAGTTTTCTATAGCTTTCATCGTATAGGTCTTTTACATCCTTGGCTAGGTTTATTCCTAGGCATTTTATGGTTTTTAGTACAATTGTGAATGGGATAAGTTTCTTGATTTCTCTTTCCGTTGCTTCATTATTGGTGTATAGGAATGCAACCGGTTTCTGTACACTGATTTTGTACCCTGCGACTTTACCGAATTCATTGATCAGTTCTAGAAGGCTTCTGGTGGAGTCGATCGGGTTATCTATGTAGAGTATCATGTCATCTGCAAAATGTGAAAGTTTGACTTCTTCTTTGCCAATTCTGATGCCTTTTATTTCCTTTTGTTGTCTGATTGCTGATGCGAGGATTTCTAGCACTATGTTAAACAGCAGTGGTGAAAGTGGACACCCCTGTCGTGCTCCTGATCTTAGGGGGAAAGCTCTCAGTTTTTCTCCATTGAGAATAATATTAGCTGTGGGATTTTCATAAATTGCTTTTATAATGCTTATGTAAGTTCCTTCTATTCCGTCTTTCTCAAGGGTTTCTATTAAGAAAGGGTGCTGTATTTTGTCAAATGCTTTTTCTCCATCTATGGACAGGATCATATGATTTTTATCTTTTCTTTTGTTAATGTGATGTATTACAATGATGGATTTTCGAATATTGAACCAGCACTGTAACCCAGGAATGAATCCCACTTGATCCTCATGGATAATTCTTTTTATATGCTGTTGAATTCAATTTGCTAGTATCTTGTTGAGTATTTTTGCAGCTGTCTTCATTAAGGATATTGGTCTGTAGTTCTCTTTTTGCTGGTTCTCTGTCTGGTTTGGGAATCAAAGTGATGCTGGCTTCGAAGAATGAGTTTGTAAGTTTTCCTTCTATCTATTTTTTTGGAATAGTTTGAGAATACTGGGTATTAGCTCTGCTTAAATGTTTGGCAGAATTCCCCTGGGAAGCCTTCTGGCCCTGGGCTCTTAATGATGGGGAGATTTTTGATAACTGATTTGATTTCTTTACTGGATATGGTTCAGTTCAGATTTTCTCTCTTCCAATTTGAATTTTCGTAGTGCATGTCTGTGTAGGAATTTCTCCATTTCTTCTCAGTTGTCCAGTTTGTTGCCATATAGGTTTTAATGGTAATCTCTAATTATTGCTTATATTTCAAAAGGATTGTTTGTAATAGATCCATTTTCATTCATGATTTTTTCTATCTGGGTGCTCTATTTTTTCTTTCTGAGGAGCCTGGCTAGAGGTTTATCAATTTGTTGTTGTTGTTGTTTTCAAAAAAAAAAAAAAAACTCTTGATTTCATTGATCTGCTCAACTTTTGTTTGGATTCTATATTGTTTATTTTCTGCCCTGATCTTTATTATTTCTCTTCTTCTCCTGGATTGGGGTGCTCTTGCTGCTCCCCTTCTAGTTGCATTAGATTGTAGATTTTGAATTTATGCTCTTTCTAGTTTGTTGAATTAGGCCTGCATTTGCAATATACTTTCCTCTTAGGACTGCCTTTGCTGCATCTCAGAGAGTTTGAAGTGTTATATTTTCATTTTCATTTGTTTTCAAATGTATTTTAATTTCCTCTCTAATTGCCTGATTAGCCCAATCATTCTTTGGTAGGGTGATTTTTAATCTCCACATTTTGGAGGTTTTCCAGACTTTTTCCTGTGGTTAAATCCAAGTTTCATAGCATTGTGATCTTAAAGTGTGCATGGGATGATCTCTATTAGTCTATACTTATGGAGGGCTGCTTTATGTCCCAGCATATGATCTATCTTGGGGAATGTGCCATTGTGAACTTGAAAAGAAAGTGAATTTCCTAACTTCAGGATGCAGAGTTCTAAATATATCTATCAATTCCATCTGCTTCTATGTGTCGTTCAGGTCCATTGTTTCTTTAGTGATTTTCTGTCTGGTTGATCTATCCATTGCTGTCAGTGGAGTATTAAAGTCCCCTGCAATTATCCATTCTTATCAATAAGATTGTTTATTTCTGTGATTAATTGTTGTATGTATTTGGGCGCCCCCAAATTAGGCACATAGTTGTTTATCATTGTTCGATCTTCCTGATGCAGAGACTTTGTAATTATGATATAATGTCCTTCTTCTTCTTTTGTTACTGCCTTTACTTTAAAGTCCAGTTTGTCTGATATATGTATGGCTACTCTGGCTTTCTTTTGGCTTCCAGTCGCAAGATAGATATTTCTACATCTCTTTACTTTCAATCTGAAGCTGTCTTCAGGTCTAAATTGAGTCTCTTGCAGACAGCAAATGGATGGATTTTGTGGGTTTTTTTTTTAATTCATTCTGCTACCCTGTGTTGTTTGTTTGGAACATTCAGTCCACTTACATTCAGTGTTATGATTGAAAAGTATGGGTTTAGATTCATTGTGTTCTCTGTAGAATTCATCTTTGTAGTGGTGTTCTGGCACCTTGTATTCTTTGCAACATTTCCCTCATAGAGTCCCTCTTAGGATTTCTTGTAGAACTTGTTTGATGGTGATGAATTATCTCAATTTTTTTTTTCATTTGGGAACACCTTTATCCATCCTTCTATCTTGAATGACAGGCATGCTGGATAAATGATTCTTGGCTGCACATTTTTTCTGCTCATCACATTGAAGATTTCCTGCCTTTCTTTCATGACATGCCAAGTTTCATTAGATAGGTCTTTAACCACTCTGGTAGATTTCCGTTTGTATGTTAGGGCGCTTTTATCCTTAACTGCTTTCAGATTTTCTCTATATCGTTACATGTTGCCAGTTTCACTATGATATGTCGTAATGAAGGTTGATTCAAATTACGTCTTAAGGGAGTTACTTGTGCCTCTTAAATTTGAATGTTTTTTCTTTCCCTGGATTCGGGAAATTCTCACTTATAATTTGGTCTAGACCCCTTGAGGACCTCTTTCTTTTTATTCCTCTTCAGGAATTCCTCTGATATGGATGTCGTTCCATTTGATTGTATCACTCAGGTCTGGATTTCTCCTTTTCTGTTCCTGGATCAATTTCTCTCTCTCTCTCTCTCTTTTTTTCGGCTTCCTCTTTTGCTCTAACTGTGTCTTCTAATTCACCTATTCTTCTCTCTGTCTTTTCAATTCGTGAGGTGGCTGCCTCCATTTTATTATTTACCTCATATATATCCTTTTTTAATGCATCACAGCTATTTTGGAAGTCCCTAATCATTGTATCAATAGCTTCTCTGATGCTTTTTTCAAGCGCAGCAAATAATTTTATGACAATTGTTCTAAATTCTTGTTCAATTATGATGTTTGATCTGTGTTGAGTAGTTCTGTGGCTGTGACTTCTTCCTGTAGTTTCTTTAGGGGAGAGATCTTTCATTTTGTCATTTTGGCTAGTATTCTGTCTCTTGCCCTGCTGAAGTTTTAAAATCTCATTGTGCACTGTGCACCTGTTAGTATTTCTCTGTTAAAGGAGGTTTATTGACTGTCCAGGGCTTGTCATTTCAGGAAATGTTCTTTTAATTGTGTCTGTCAGTTTCTCTTGTTATGCCTTTGATTATTTTATTTCCTTACTCAGTGATATTTTGGACTCTCCGTCATGCATACTTTGGCTTTTTTCTTGGGGTATCCCTGAAAAGGAAATAGACAGACAAATAAACAGGGTACAAAAGCACGCAAATGTACAGACAAATCAAACAAACAAAGAAATTAAAATGGGGAAAGAAGAGAAGAAAAGGAAGGGAGAGGAAAGAGAGAAAAGAAGAGAAGAAAAAATAAAGGGAGGCAGAGATAACCAAGGGCAGTGGACAGGCTCAAAGTTTATAACCAGTGAAGAGGAGAGATAAGGATGAGATAAGGGAGACTATATCTGAGTGGCAATAAAAAAAAAAAAGAGGGAAATAGGAAAAAGGAAAAGACGAGTAAAAATTAAAAAAAATTAAAAAGAGTAAAAGAAGTAATAATAATAAAAAATAAGTACCAATAAACCAGCAGCTCCCCCTAGCGGATAGGCTAGGTTTGGTGTAGGTAGGTCTTGGGGGCTGCTTTCTAGGTCCTGCCTTGGTGTTTGCGGAGAGTAGAATGGCGATGCCCCAAGCTCCACTGGAACTAAGCACTGCAGGCAACTCTTATAAGTCCTATCTCCTTGTGCCACGGCTGAGCCAGGCTGTATTTTCCAGGCCTTCCTCCCTTCAAAATCCTAGTCCATGCACTTTTATGCTACCACAGGTGAGATGTATTCACTTTGGCAGCTGGCTTCTTAACTTGCATCTCTCAGGGAGAGGGAGCAATTTCTTTTGGTGCTGGCCAGGATTTGCCCTGCAACTGCCTGAGGCACAGTGCGCTGCCTCAGCCAAAGTGCGTGCCTCTGCAACTGCCACAGCCACTGCCTCAGACAACTCCCTGAAGGGATCACATAGGGGTGGGGGCTGTTTTTTCCTTGAGCCATCTGGGATTCGGGATTCGCGCTACCCAGCAGTTATATATGGAGTGAGAGTTTTTCTCTCCATGCAGGGTTAAATGTTCTTTATCTCTTCTCTAGAGATAGTACTATGAGCGTGTTCAGTTTCTCTTTCTCTTCCCTTTGTCCCTCAGGGGCTCCGCGCGCTTTCCCTGTGTTGGGCTGGGGCTCCCACCTCCCTTGCCCCTCTCGAGCTGGCCTGTTTTCCAATATCCCCATTTCACACTCACTCATTCAGGCATCTTTGAGGTTGTGTTCTTTCTGGAGTCTGTATTTTCTCCTTCTACTCTTGCAGATAAGAGTTATGTTCTTCTCAGTTTGATAGATGGGGCGGACAAAGTTTACAGAGCTCCATTCTTCTCTGCCATCTTGGTACCTTCCTGCATTTAGAACAAAGGACCCACCTTTTAATTTTGTACTGGGACCCCCAAATTATAGAACCAATCCTGCTGGGGAATACCACCAATTTTAGGTGGTATTCAATTGGCCCACTGACAAGCTAAAACCATGTTCATAGGATTTTCTAACTTGAGCATGCTAAGGTGCTTCAATCTTAAGGAGGGTCCAGAAATCTGGAAACAGGACAATTCTGTCAATTACCTCACTCTGTATTGTGAAAAAGTCTCCTTATTCTCTGATCTTTAATTTATTCATTAGTAAAATAAGAGGGTTACTTTTCTGTTTTTAAAGATCTTCCAATGTTAAAATTCAGTGCTTCCTGAGAACATTTTGCTAGAAATAATTTTTTCCTGTAAAAGCCAGAGTACAGTATAGTACTTATATGTTTTATAAATCAGTGGTTCTTATCAGAGACAATTTTGCTCCCCAGGGAATATTTGGCAATATCCAGAGACATTTTTGATTGTCACTGGCGGATGTTATTGGAATCTAGTGGATAGAGGCCAGAAGTGCTGCTAAGTATTCTACAAAGTACAGGGAAAGTCCCCCAAAGAAAGAAATTTCAAGCCCAAGATAGTTAATAGTGACAGGGTTGAGAATTTCTTTTCTATATGAAATAGATTGTTGCACATCAATTTCTCATTTTTTCTAACAATGGGTTAAGTGTTAATAATATTAAAATTAAGACCTAATGACCAAATCAAAACACAGAAGATGTTGATTAAAGTTGCTATTGAATTATGGTGTATGGAAATGGGAACATCTGTCTCCTATCATCTTTCATTTGGCAAGATGGGAAGAGAATGATTAAGTGTAGTTATAAAAGTTTCTCTTGCAAAATGTATGTAGAAGCATAAAAAATTAATACTATGTTTTCTTGAGCTAATAACAAGTAATTTTTCCACTGGTGAACTGTATTCTATTGGTGGAATACTGAAGGTGATGATTTCTTTGCCACCATATTCTTACATAGGAAGTACACTGAGAGCCATCTAAGAAAACTAGACATGGGCATCGGGGTAGCTCAGTCAGTTATGCGTCTGATGTTGGCTCAGGTATGATGTTGCATTTCATGAGTTTGAGCCCCATGTCAGACTCTGTGCTGACAGTTCAGAGCCTGGAAACTGATTCAGATTCTGTGTCTCATTCTCTCTCTGCTACTTCTATGCTCACACTCTGTCTCTCCCTCAAAACTGAAGATAAAATATTTTTAAAGAAAACTAGCAGTTCTATCACCAACAATGTGAAGAAGTATAAAAAGCATACTATTAGTTAACACCAAGACTTACTTATTTGTAAACTGATTAATTATTTCACTTATTCAGTAATTTAGTAATATTTTACCTTCACCATGCTTGCAGAGAATATAGTAAATAATAATAATAATAATAATAATAATAATAATAACAACCTTAGTAGGTCTTTCTTTGCATTCTAGTAGATGTAGTGAGACATACACAAATAACTAAAACAAATTTGCCACTAATAATGTGATAGCTACAAAGAAAATATGGAGTAAGTGTCATAGGTTGTAAAACAAAAGAGAAAGAGAGTTTTTTTTTAAGAGTTCAGAGAAGAGATTGTTTTTGATTGGGGTTGTTATAAAGTTTTTGTGTAATTCTTGATTAATGATCTGGAATTTATTTACATTGTAGAATTTAGGTAGTTATTATATATCATATAATGAATACACAAGTGGGGAAAGTAATTCATTCTTGGAATCAGATTTCTGTAATATGATGGTGTATACATAGAACTTTTTTGATTGCAAGAATCAGAAGCCCAACTCAAACTAATTTAAGCCAAAGAGCTTAGATTATGATCTAAGGATATGTCATATAAACTGAGGATGCAAATTGAAGAAAGTAAGAAAAATGAGGCAGGTGTGCAGAGAAAAGCAGAGATTGGAGAAGTGTCGATTGAATTTCACACTCTTGCTCCAGTGGTTCCTGAGACGCACCTGCATTTCCTTTGAATCTCAAAAACTGACTGCAGTCTTATTTGATTGTAGTGCTCATCAGAGAATAGTTAACTATGGATCAAGGTGGAAATACACATTGTATTCACAAGTCAACCCTCTCAGCTGCTATGAATGGAGTTGGAGTGGAATGGCAATTTCCAGAAGGAAAGAATTTTGTAGGAATAGGATAAATGCATACTGGAAAAAAAGTATCTGCGAACCTAATTAGTTCTAAGCCATTCCCAAATTCTCATTCAATCCATTTTGAAATTAAATGACATACCTTACATTTATAAAATGATATATGCCACCTGATTTGTATTCACATAAACTGTTTCACTTAAATTTCAACAGAGTCTTATGAGGAATGTACTTTTATTATCACAATACTTACTGAGTAAGCCCAGCATTTAAGAGGTAAAAATAACTTACCAAACTAATATGTATAGCTGACAAGTTAGGGAACCAATATTCAAATACAGATGCTTGGACTCAATAAACTACACAGTACTGCTTCAGACATTTTTGAGAAATAATTTCAGGGCCAGCTTCATAAGCATATGACCAGGTCAGTCACACAAGGTCACACACTCAGAAAGTCTCCATGCTTGGGGTTTAAAGCTCCATGGTCACCGTCTTGAAATTTTTAAATTATTGTTTTTTTCATAGTTTATTGTAAAGTTGGTTTCCATATAACACCCAGTGCTCTTCCCAAAAGGTGCCTTCCTCCATAACCACCACCTCCTTTCCCCATCCCCCTCCCCCTTCAACCCTCGGTTCGTTTTCAGTATTCAATAGTCTCTCTTGAAATTCTTAATACTTTTATTTTTGAATTTATGTTTTGTAAGTGATGCACAATGGGACAAGAGAGCATATGCTAGGGGTTTTGGATACTGGTTCAAGTGTGATCCATCCTTCTCACATTTACCTGCTTCCGTAAGAATATTCCTGTGCCTGAGGGACCATGACATTCAATAGCAAATTTATTTTACTTTTTAATAGTTTATTGTCAACTTGGCTTCCATATAACACCCAGTGCTCTTCCCCACAAATGCCCTTTTCCATTACCACCACCTCCCTTCCCCTCCCCATCCCTCTTCAACCCTAGGTTCATTTTCAGTATACAATAGTGTCTCAGGTTTTGTGTCCCTCTCTCTCCCCAACTCTCTTTCCCCCTTCCCCTCCCCATGGTCCTCCGTTAGGTTTCGCCTGTTAGACCTATGAGTGCAAATATATGGTATCTGTCCTTTTCTGCCTGACTTATTTTGCTTAGCATGACACCCTCGAGGTCCATCCACTCAATAGCAAATTTAAAATGCCATGCCAGTTTGAGAGACTGCAGAAGAAAATAAAAATATATATATGTTAGAATCCATAACAGGGTTTCCTCCATACATTTTGAATGAGAGGCCCTGCATTTTCATTTTGCAATGAGCAATAGAAAGTATATAGCCATCTTTGAATAGTTGTGAGGAATGTGGTCTAGGGCCAAATACAGTTTTTGAGGTCCAAAGCGAACGTCCTAACAAAGGTAGAAACAGACTATCTGTATTATACCCATCTCAGATTACTATCCAAGAAAAAAGTAATTAATTCCATCAGGTAGGATCACAGCATGTATGATTGTCCCCATTACCTAACTACCTAGTAACATTAGAGCAGAGTGATATTGAGTCAAGATCCTAGAACCAGTTGTCTCAGTTCACATCCTATCCTTTCTTGATTTGTAACTTTTAGCAAGTTAGTTAACATCAATGTGTTTTCACTTCCTTATCTGTGAGATGGATAGTGATTATAATAGACCAATTTATAGGAATATTATGAAGATATAATAAATTGATATCTATAAGTGCATATTATATATTAAAATGTGCATTGAACATTGCCTGGCACTTTAAAAATTCTCAAGAAATGTTATTTAGAATAGTTATGAACCCTGCATATGAGGAAAATTTGACAGCATAATTAATTAATGTTATCATAGATATTGTGTTCAAAAAACACTATTGATCTCAACATTGAACCTTAAATATCTCAAATCTACAAATTTACTAACAGTGTTGGTTTCCCAGCAAATATTTCCAATGCTTATTAAGTCATGAAATGCACGGTTCAAGGTAAAAGCGTCATTCCATGAAGAAAATATAATGAGGTAACTATGTGGAGCATGCGGCATGTTAAATTTTGGATGTATTAAGACTTCCTAGAAAAATATTCTAAATAAGGTTGAACTACAGTACAAGTTCAGCACACAAGGTTTTCTTTTTAATAGTATGCATTAAATCTTGCAGCCCAAAAAGCCATGAATGTTAATGCACACAGAAGATATTCTGGTTTAACTGAAACTACATATCTAAAACATGTAGCATAGTTTGTGGCATAAAAAAATCCTCAATACATAATAGTTACTATCATTAAAATTGAAGTCTATTGAAACCTCTGTGACCTGGATGTAATTCAGTTCTCTGACCACTAGCTCAGAGAACTTGGATGTGATTGAAACTGAAGCCCTTTTAAAAGATTTCAGACCATCCTTTATTATGCTACATTTTATGACTGAATTAATCTGTGACTATTACCTTTTGGGGAACAAAGCAAAGAATAGATTGTTATAAGAAAGGCCAGGGATGTGAATTTTGTGGGCAGTTTTATGAGAAAGCCATTAGATGGCAATAGTAGTTCACAAAGTTGTTTTGCTATTTAGTACTTGTACCTACAGGTGATGACAGAAAATGTAGAACTACAGAAATATATACGTCCAAAAATCCAAGAGCCTATGAAAGCATACAGCACAGGGTGAGCCACATAGGGCATATTTAGATGCTAGCAGCTTTGTCTCCTTCCTTTGAGACTGTACAATTCAAACCTCCAGTTCTACAAATGAAGAAATGAGAGGGAATAAGCAGCCAAGGTTATACAGGCAATTTTTTGGTTCTTCTCTATTATTTTATTTTTAAAAAGTTTTTGTTTAAATTCCAGTTAGTAAACATACCCTGTAATATTAGATTCAGGTGTACAATATGGTAATACAACACCCAGCACTCATCAGAGCTATTGCACTCTTAATCCTCATACCTGTTTTACCCATATCTGTATCCATTTCCCCTCTGGTAACCATGAGTTAGTTCTGCATAGTTAAGAGTACATTTCCTGGTTTGTCCCTTCGTTCCCTTGTTTTGAATCTTAAATTCCACATAGTAGTGAAATTATATGGTGTTTGTATTTCTCTAACTGACCTATTTCTCTTCACATGAAAATTTCTAGCTCCAACCATGTCATTGTAAACGACAAGATCTTATTCTTTCCTTGGCAGAGTAATATTCCATTATATATATATGGTATTGTAGGTGATGCAGCTATAAAAACTAGGGTGCATGTATATTTTGACTTAGTATTATTGCATTCGATGGGTAAATACCTACCAGTGCAATTGCTGGGTTGTAGGGTAGTTCAATTTTTAGCTTTCTTAGTATCTTCTATCCATTTCTGCAGAGTGGCTGCACCAGTCTGCATTCCCACCAACAGTATAAGAGATTTCTTCGTTGTCCATATCCTTGCCAACACTTTGTTTCTTGTGTTTTCAATTTTAGCCATTGTGATTGGTGTGTGGTGATATCTCCTTGTAGTTTTGATTTACATTTCCCTGATGGTGAGTGCTGTTGAGCATCTTTTCATTTATCTTTTGGCCATCTGGATGCCTTCTTTGGAAAAATGTCTATTTGTGTCTTCTGCCCATTTTATAACTGAATTATTCATTTCAGGGGTATTGAGTTATATCAGTTCTTTAAATACTAATCAATTATCAGATATACCATTTGTAAACAGCTTCTTTCATTCCACCCATTGCCTTTAATTTTGTTAATTTTTTCCTTTGCAGGGCAGGAGAGTTTTACTTTGAGAAAGTCCCAGTAATTTATTGTTGTTTTTGTTCCTTTTGCCCCTGGAGACATATAAAAATAAGTTGCATTGCCCATGTCAAAGAGGTTATTTCCTGTGTTCTCAGGAATTTTTAAAAATGTTTCTAGGAGGGGCCCAAGAGAAAGGGAGCTCGGTAAACTCCATCCACCCCATCTGTCGAACTGAGAAGGATATTACTCTCATCTGTTAGAGCAGAAGGAGACACTATGGACTCCAGAAAGAATAGAACCTCAAGGATACCTGAGTGAGTGAGGGTGAACGGGGGAGATCTGAAAACAGGCCAGCCCGGAACAGGCAGGGGAGGCAAGATCCCCAGCCCAACGTGGCGGAAGCCCGCGGAGCCAAGGAGACAAAGGGAAGAGACAGGGGAGCGCACTTCCTGGCTTTTCTCCTGGCGAAAAGCGGCCGGAGCACAGCGGCACTGGGGGAGTGGACCCCCCAGCGGCAGAGAGCAGCTGGAGTGCGGCATCGACGGGGGAGCGGACCCGCCGGCAGCAGAGAGCGGCCGGAGCGCAGAGACACCGGGGGCGAGCAATTCGAACTTTGTTTTGGGAACGGGACCACGGACCGCATTTCCACGGTGCACCTCACCGCCTGCACAGACTGCGCGAATCCCGGGTGCCCACAGGAAAAAATAGGGCCCACACCTACGCAACCTCCAATAAGGAGTTGGGGGCGGGTGGAGGGCTGGGCGCCTGCTTAAACTGCAGGAGCTCCCAGTTCATTTCCAGTAGCACACAGCGCCTTGAGCAACAGCTATGGAAATCAAGAGAGACTTAGGTGTTTTGTTTCTTTTTTTTAATTTTTTTTTTTGATTTTTTTTTTTCCTTTCCCCCATTTCAATCGCTATCCTGGCTGGGGGTGGGGACTCCGCAATTGATCTGTGAAAGTGCACACTTCACTTCCTGCTGCTCATTTCCCTCAGGCAGGAGCAAAGCCTCTGATAACAGCCTCCAAGACTTACCACATCAAACCACGCCTATCCACCAGGGGGGAGCTGCTGCTTTTTTTTTTAATAATATAAAAACATTTTTTGTTTCTTTCTTCACTTGTTTTGTACTTATTTCTTTGTCATTATTACCTTTTTTCCTTTTTCTTTACTCAATTCTTTTAAATTTTACCCCTTATTTTCCTTTCTCCTTTCTCCCTTACTTTTTCACCTTCTTTCAACCCAGATATATTCTCCTGTATCTCATCCTTACCTCTCCCCTAAACTGGGCATACATTTTTAAATGGTCTACTGTCCTTTGTTGGCTCCGACCCCCATATATATAT
>NC_043717.1:60386742-60388660 GCF_006229205.1 Suricata suricatta | reverse complement strand
GAAGCCAGCATCACTTTGATACCCAAACCAGACAGGGACCCAGCCAAAAAAGAGAACTACAGACCAATATCCGTAATGAATACAGATACAAAAATGCTCAACAAGATACTAGCAAATCGAATTCAACAGCATATAAAAAGAATTATCCATCATGATCAAGTGGGATTCATTCCTGGGTTACAGGGATGGTTCAATATCCGCAAATCCATCAATGTGATCCATCACATTAACAAAACAAAGGATAAAACCATATGATCCTGTCAATGGATGCAGAAAAAGCATTTGACAAAATACAGCACCCTTTCTTAATAAAAACCCTTGAGAAAGTTGGAATAGAAGGAACTTACCTAAACATTTTAAGAGTAGTCTATGAAAAAACCACAGCTAATATCATCCTCAATGGAGAAAAACTGAGAGCTTTCCCCCTAAGATCAGGAACACGACAGGGGTGCCCACTCTCACCACTGTTGTTCAACATAGTGTTGGAAGTTCTAGCATCAGCAATCAGACAACAAAAAGAAATAAGAGGCATCAGAATTGGCAAGGAAGAAGTCAAACTTTCCCTTTTTGCAGATGACATGATACTCTACATGGAAAACCCGATCAACTCCACTAGGAGACTTCTAGAACTGATCGATGCATTCATTAAAGTTGCAGGGTACAAAATTAATGTACAGAAATCAGTAGCATTCTTATACACCAAAAATGAAGCAGCCGAAAGAGAAATTAAAAAACTGATCCCATTCACGATTGCACGAAAAACCATCAAATACCTAGGAGTAAACCTAACCAAGGATGTAAAAGACCTATATGATGAAAACTATAGAAAACTTGTGAAAGAGATCGAAGAAGACACCATGAAATGGAAAAATATTTCATGTTCATGGATCGGAAGAATAAACATTGTGAAAATGTCATTACTACCCAAAGCAATCTACACATTCAATGCAATCCCCATCAAAATTCACCAACATTTTCTCAAAGCTAGAACAAACTATCCTCAAATTCGTATGGAACCACAAAAGACCCCGAATAGCCAAAATTATATTGAAGAAGAAAATCAAAATGGGAAACATCACAATCCCAGACTTTAGCCTCTACGACACAGCTGTCATCATCAAGACAGTATGGTATTGGCACAAAAACAGACACATAGACCAATGGAATAGAATAGAGAATCCAGAGCTGGGCCCACAAATGTACGGTCAATTAATTTTCGACAAAGCAGGAAAGAGTATCCTATGGAAAACGACTGCCTCTTTAGCAGATGGTGCTGTGAAAACTGGACAGCAACATGTAGAAGAATGAAACTAGACCAGTCTCTAACACCATACACAAAAATAAGATCAAAATGGCTGAAGGACCTGAATGTGAGACAGGAAACCATCAAAAACCTCGAGAAGAAAGTAGGAAGAAACCTCCTAGACCTCGACACATCCTCAAAAGCAAGGGAAATTAAAGCAAAGCTGAACCCTTGGGACGTCATCAAGATAAAAAGCTTCTGCAAGGCAAAGGAAACAATCAAGAAAACTGATGGGCAACCGACAGAATGGGAAAAGATAGTTGCAAATGACTATCAGATAAAGGGCTAATATCGAAAATGTGCAAGGAACTCACCAAACTTCACAATCACAAAACAAATAATCCAGTAAAGAAATGGGCAGAAGACATGAACAGACACTTCTCCAAAGAGGACATCCAGATGGCCTACAGACACATAAAACGATGCTCAACATCACTCATCATCTAGGAAACACAAATCAAAACCACACTGAGATACCACCTCACGCCAGTCAGAGTGGCTAAAATGAACACAGCAAGAGACTATAGATGTTGGAGAGGGTGTGGAGAGATGGGCACCCTCTTACACTGTTGGTGGCAATGTAAACTGGTGCAGCCGCTCTGGAAAACAGTGTGG
>NC_043717.1:60376150-60386642 GCF_006229205.1 Suricata suricatta | reverse complement strand
GGCATATGGCCTTTTGTAGGAAAGTGGATGGACCTTGAGGGTGTCATGCTGAGTGAAGTAAGCCAGGCAGAGAAGGACAGAAGCCATATGTTTGCACTCATAAGTCTAGCAGGAAAACAGGAGAGACCTATTGGAGAGCCATGGGGAGCAGAGGAGGGAGAGAGAGTTGGGGATAGAGAGGGATGCAAAACTTGAGAGACTATTGAATGCTGAAAATGATCTGAGAGTTGAAGGGGAAGGGGGAGGGGGGGAAAGAGGTGGTGGTAATGGTGGAGGGCACTTAAGGGGAAGAGCACTGGGTGTTATATGGAAAATAATTTGACAATCAAATATTATGGAAAAAAATGTTTCTAATGACTATTTATCTTTGCAGGGGAGAGAAAGAGACACAGCGTGAGCTTGGGAGGAACAGAGAGAGAGAGGGGGACACAGAATCCAAAGCAGATTCCAGGCTTTGAGCTGTCAGCACAGAGCCTGATTAGCTCAAGCTCACGAATCGTGAGATCATGACCTGAGCCAAAGTTGGATGCTCAACCGACTGAGCCACCCAGACGCCCTCTCAGGATTTTTATGGTTTTAGGCCTCATATTTAGGTCTTCCTTCCATTCTGAAATTATTTTTTGTGTGGTGTAAGAACTTGGTCCAGTTTCATTATTCTGCATGTGGCTTTCCAGTTTTCCCAACATCATTTGTTGAAGAGTCTGTATTTTTTTCTGCTTAATATATTTTTTATGCACGGTCAAAGACTAATTGACCATATAGTCGTGGGTTCATTTTTTGTTTTCTATTGTGTTCCATAGATCAATGTGTCTATTTTTTTTTGCCAGTACCATATTATCTTGATCACTACAGATTTGCAATATAACTTGAAGTTCGGAATTGTGATGCTTTTCATTTTCTAGGATGCTTTGTCTATTCAAGGTCTTTTTTGGTTGCATACAAATTTTAGGATTGTGCATTCTAGCTCTGTGAAAAGTGCTTTTGGTGTTTTGGTAAGGATTGCATTCACTGTGTAAATTGTTTTGGGTAGTATAAACATTTTAACACAATTTGTTCTTCCCATCCATGAGCATGGAGTGTTTTCCCATTTTTTGTTTCATCTTCAATTTCTTTCATCAGTGTTCTATAGTTTTAAGAATACAGGTCTTTGACTCCCTTAGTTAGGTATATTCCTAAGTATCTGACAATTTTTAGTGCAATTGTAAATGGAACCGATTCTTTGATTGGTCTTTCTGCTGCTTCATTATTGGTTTATAAAAATTAAACATATTTCAGTACATTGATTTTGTATTCTGTGACTTTACTGAATTCGTGTATCAGTCCTGGCAGCTTTTGAGGGGAGTTTTTCAAGTTTCTTATACAGAGTATCTTGTCATCTGTAAATAGTGAAAGTTTTATTTATTCTTTGCCAATTTGGATGTCATTTATTCCTATTTGTTGTCTGATTTCTGTGGTTAGGACTTCCAGTATCATGTTAAATAACAGTGATGGGAGTGGACATCCCTGTCTTGTTCCTGACGTTAGGGGAAAACTCTCAGTTGTTCACCTTTGAGGATGATATTAATTGTGGGTTTTTCATATATGGACTTTATTATGTGGAGATATGTTCCCTCTAACTGTACATTTGTGAAGGGTTTTATCAAGAAAGTATGCTCTATTTTGTTGAAAGCTTCCTCTGCATCTATCAAAAGGATCAGGTGTTTCTTGTCCTTTATTTTATTGATGTGATGTATCATATTGATTGTTTTGTGGATATTGAACCAGCCCTCGATGTCAGGTACAAATCCTACTTGAGTATAGTGAATAATTTTTAGTGTACTGCTGTTTTCATATTGCAAGTATTTTATTGAGAATTTTTGCATATTGAGTGGAACCTACAAATTTACATGTTCAGCAGGAATGTGTTCTGTACATCTCTTTTTTCCTTTTATAGTTTATTGTCAAGTTGGTTTCCATATACCACCCAGTGCTCTTCCCCACTAGTGTCCTCCTCCATTACCACCACCTCCTCTCCCCCTCCCCCTTCAACCCTTAGTTCATTTTCAGTATTCAGTAGTCTCTTGTGGTTTGCATCCCTCTCTCTCCCCAAGTCTCTCTTTCCCCCTTCCCCTCCCCATGGTCCTTCATTAGGTTTCATCCTAGGAGGATGCACATTTCTTCACATTCATGCCTGCATCTATAGTCTCTTGATTTATTTATTTTAGCCACTCTGACTGGAATGAGGTGGTATATCAGTGTGGTTTTGATTGGTATTTCCCTCATGATGAGTGATGCAGAGCATCATTTCGCATGCCTGCAGGCCATCTGGATGTCCTCTATGGAGAAGTGTCTGTTCATGTCTCCTGCCCATTTCTTCACTGAATTATTCATTTTTTGAGTTGGAGTTTGGCAAGTTCCTTGTAGGTTTTGGATACTGGCCCTTTATCTGATACGTCATTTGCAGCTATCTTTCCTCATTCCTTCAGTTGCCTATTCTACCAGACATTTAAAGCTGAGCTAATAACAATTCTTCTCAAACTATTCCAAAAAATAGAAATAGAAGAAAAACTTTCTTTTTTTAAAATAGTTTATTGTCAAATTGGTTTCCATATAACACCCAGTGCTTCTCCCCACAAGTGCCTCCCACCAGGACCATCACCCCCCCCTTCAATCCGTGGTTCGTTTTCAGTATTCAGTAGTCTCCCTTGATCTGTGTCCCTCACTCTCCCCAGTTCTCTTTCCCCCATCTCTCCCTTGCCAGATCTCTCCTGTTAGACTTATGAATGCAAACATATGGTATCTATCCTCTTCTGCCTGACATATTTCACGTAGCATGACACCCTCGAGGTCCATCCACTTTCCTGCAAATGGCCATATTTCATTCTTTCTCATTGCCATGTAATACTCCATTGTATATATATACCACATCTTCTTGATCCATTCATCAGTTGGTGGACATTTAGGCTCTTTCCATGATTTGGCTATTGTAGAAAGTGTCGCTATGAACACTGGGGTACATGTGCTTTCAAACTCATTCTACGAAGCCAGCACCACCTTGATACCCAAACCAGACAGAGACCCAGCAAAAAAAAAAAAAAAAAGAGAGAGAGAGAGAGAGAGAGAGAACTACAGACCAATATCGTTAATGAATGCAGATGCAACAATACTCAACAAGATACTAGCATATCGAGTTCAACAGCATATAAAAAATTATCCATCATGATCAAGTGGGATTTATTCCTGGGTTACAGGGCTGGTATCATATTTGCAAATTCATCAATGTGATACATCACGGTAACAAAAGAAAAGATAAAAACCATATGATCCTGTCGATAGATGCAGAAAAGCATTTGATAAAGTACAGCACCCTTTCTTAATAAAAACCTTTGAGAAAGTCGGAATAGAAGGAACTTACAAAAACATAATAAAGCAATTTATGAAAAGCCCATAGCTAACATCATCATCAATGGGGAAAAACTGAGAGCTTTCCCCCTGAGAACAGGAACACATCAGGGGTGTCCACTCTCACCACTGTTGTTTAACAAGTGCTGAAATCCTAGCATAGGCAATCAGACAACAAAAGGAAATAAAAGGCATCAGAATCAGCAAAGAACGAGTCAAACTTTCACTTTTCCCAGATGACATGATATTCTACATGGAATACCTGATCAACTCCACCAGAAGCCTTCTAGAACTGATTGATGAATTCAGTAACCTCGCAGGGTACAAAATCAATGTACAGAAATTGGTTGCATTCCTATACAACAGTAATGCAGCAGCGGAAAGAGACATCAAGAAACAGATCCGATTCATAATTGCATGAAAAACCATAAAATACCTAGGAATAAACCTAACCAAGGATATAAAATACTTATATGATGAAACCTATAGAAAACTTATGAAAGAAATTGAAGAAGACACCAAGAAATGGAAAAAAATTCCTAGCTCATGGATCAGAAGAATAAACATTGTGAAAATGTCATTACTACCCAAAGAAATCTACACATTCATTGCAATCCCCATCAAAATTGCACCAATGTTCTTCTCAAAGCTAGAACAAGCTATCCTCAAATTTGAATGGAACCACAAAAGACCCTGAATAGCCAAAGTAATATTGAAAAAAAAAAAAAAACCAAAACAGGAGGCATCACAATCCCAGACTTTAGCCTCTACTTCAAAGCTGTCATCATCAAGACAGTATGGTATTGTCTCTTGTAAGTTTTAAAAGTTTGTTATGCGCTCTGCACCTGTGAGTTTTGCTATATTAAAGGAGGCTCATTAGCTGCCCAGGGCCTGTCCATTCAGGAAGTATTCTTTCAATGGTTCCCCGTGGTCTCTCTTGTTGTGCCTTTGATTATTTTATTTCCATACTCATAGTGATATTTGGTACTCTCCATCATGTGTATTTTGGCTTTTTTCTTGAGGTAGCCCTGGAAATGAAAACAGAGACAATCACACAGGGAACAAAAGCTCGCAAATATACAGACAAATTAAACAAAGCAAACCGAACGGAAAAAACAAAAACAATGATTAAGGGCAGCCTAAAAGCATAACACCAGCTAGAAATAAAAAGAGGGGTGGAGGCAGTTCTTATGGAAGAGCATATACAAAGAGAGAAATGACAGGTGTGGGGAGAAAGCAAAATTTAACATTGACCAGGCAGCGAGACTAAAAGGTTTAATTCAGCTACGGAAGGAGGAGAATATGGTAGGAGGCAAGGAGAAAGAAATGAAGATAATGTTGCCCAAGGAAACTATATAGTCTGATTATTCCAGAGGGAGAAAGAAAGGAAAGTATCCCTGGAGGTGTAGAATATGCATCATGAGAATGGATTAAATGTGATTGTCTAAGCTAACCTATAAGCAGAATAACCAGTTCAAAAGAGGGGAGAGATAAGAATGAGATAAGGGAGAACATGTCTGAATAGCAAGGATTGGTCTAGAGTTAATCATGTATTGCATCAATGTTAGTCTTGTCCCAGGCTCAGGTAAAAAAAAGGGCAGTTCTCTAGTGCAGATAGGCATGCTTTGGTGTAGGCAGATTTAGCCTCCACTGTGGGTCCCAGGGGCCACTCCCTGAGGCTCCGCTTTGGTGGTTGTGGAGGAAAAAATGGCAGCGCCCCAGTCCCTTCTCCATTCAAGCACTGCAAATCACTCCTTTGGATACAATCTCCCAGTGCCGCAGGCGTAGCCAAGATTGGCCTTGTTCTAGGTCCTGCGCCTTGCCTCGTTTCCAGATCTTAGTCCATTGGCTTTGAAATGCAGTGCCACAGGCCAGGGTACTTCCTAGCCTGGGGATTGAGTAGGGGAATAAGGGAGTGGTTCCTCTATATGCTGACTGGGACAGTGTACCCAGCCCAAAGAAAGCTCTGCAGTTAGAGATAGGATCTCCCTCTGAATGCACTGAGGTTAAAGATGGGATGATAGGATCCCTCTCCTTCTCAGTCCCAGGTTTTACTCTTCTCCAGAAACAGTTATATGAGCAGTTTCAGCTGCTGTTTCTCTTCCCCTCATCTGTCTACAGAGGGGGCTCCCTCCCCTCTGTGCCTCCGTGCCCCAACTCGTTTTTATCTTCCCCAGTTTGCAATCACGCACCTATGAGGTTGTCTTCTTAGTGAACTCTGTCTCTTTTCCTCCCAGACCCTTGGGGTTTAGCGTCCTTCGGCTTCAGCCCTTCTTTGTTTGAGAGATACAGGAGGGAAGTACAGAACTCCCTATTTCTCCTCCATCTTGACTCCTCCGCTGTTGATATTTTGATGGTGATTACAGATTGCTCTGTGTAGTATAAACATTTTAACAACATTTGTTCTTCCAATTCCTGGGGATGTAATGTCTTTATATTACTTTGTGTTCTTTTCATTTTATTTCATCAGTGGTTTATAGTTTTCAGAGTAAAGCTCTTTCACTCTTTTGGTTAGGTTTATTCCTAGGTATCTTATTATTTTTGGTGCAATTAAAGACGGGATTGTTTTCTTTAATTCTCTCTCTGTTGATTCAATATTGTTTCTTAGAAATGCAACAGAGTTTCATGCATTGGTTTTGAAGTATTGAAGAGTTTTTAGGATAAATATTTTTTTATTTTACTTATTTTATCCCCTACCATTTTTATATTGAATAAAATGCATTTGCCACATCATCTATAAGGTGTGAATACAGTTAACATAACAAAGGATAAGAAAGTCAGACTCCTCAAAAACCAGAAAATCTTTAAAATTTATCTTGAAATGTCAAAAACAAACATGGCTTTGTTACTTGTCCTTTCTTAGATTTAATCTAAAGTGTTTCTTTTTTTTTTTTGTTTTAATGAATCTCATCTTGACCAATTACAACCAGTCTGTAATTGCAAGCATTTATTCAGAGCTTTTGGGTTATGAGAGGGTAGGTTATCATGTAATTCAGAAGCTTCCCTGTAATTCTAATCTTAATCATTAGCGTTCAAGAAGGCTGTCCTTCAATGGTCATAGCGCCAGTAGAGTCTCCTGGAAATGGAAAACTTTCATTCATTTTCCCAACTCATTTGACCTTCTTTTGAAATGCAAATAGGCTAGGGGACAAAAATTTTTTTTGAAGTCTTAGCTTCTAGACAAGTATTTGTTGAGCAGCTCTTACTTGCAGGTCATTATTGTGGAAAAGAAGAAATGAAGTTCAAATTTCAGGCCTTCTGTATAGTTAAGACAGTGCTATCATTAATGTATTTAGCGTGAATTTCTATATTCATATGGCCAAACATAATTATTCTCAGGTTAGATTTTCCCCCAAATTTTGATTAAGGAGGGAATGAGTGAAAAATAAATTGTAGAACTTCTGAGGTGGGAAGGGCTGGAAAAGAATTTGGGATAACTAGAAGTAAGTATATAAGACTTGAAGTTGTTGGAAGAGTAATGGTGGAGGGCATCTGGATGGCTCAGTCCATTAAGCATCCCACTCGATTTCAGTTCAGGTCACGATCTCAAAGCTTATGACATCACGCCCTGTGTATAGCACTGGGTTGACAGCATGGAGTCTGCTTGGGATTCTCTCTCTATATATATCTCTCTCAAAATAAATAAGCATTTAAAAAAAGAATAATAGCCTAGAGTGGTCAGTAGGAGAAAGAGAAAAGAAGATGTTAAAGGGAGACTTTTGAATAGAACTTTAGCAAGGCTTCTGTGTGTCATAGACTATGAACTGTGCAAGGGTATATCTGTTTGTCTTTTTGTATATCTCCTCCAAAAGATTATAAGGGAAGATTACATTTGTGAAACATTGTTCAATGGAAAAGATGTAAGACATCCATTCAAATGATAGATAACTGCTGTTTTTGTATCAATTTATACTTACATTTAAGTGACTGGGGCCAGCGTCTTACAGTGCACCCTCACTTTGGCAGTCCAACTCATAAACACCATTTCTTTAGCCAATATCTAGTTTTAATTTTCTCTTTTATATAAAGGCTTTGAGAAGGAGCATGGCACTCTCTGGTTCACCTCAGTCATTGGTACTTACTGCTGTCTAACACTCAGCCTGCATCACTCCTTTAAATTACTTGTGTTGACCTAAGGATAGTTGAAATTGTGAGCCTGTCAGATACATTTTGTCTTCATTTCGGCTCATTGCTTGAGTGTTCTTATTAGTCTTGCCTCCTCTCCTTTATTTCTCCCAATTTTCTCCTTTCACTTATTCTACATCATTTTTGACCACTTACTATATACCAGACTCTGTGGTCATATATATATATAAGACATTTACCTTATTCTGGGAGAATTTACAGGACAGTTGGAGAGATGGACAAGTAAGTAATCTATTATATATAACATGAATAGAATAACGGATAACATGCCATAGAAATATGTAGGTACCAATTCCCTTTACTTGTTTTATTTTCTTCTTTTTTAATGTTTATTTATTTTTGAGAGAGAGAGACAGACAGACGGAAACAGAGAACATGAACATGAGCAAGGGAAGGACAGAGAGAGAGAGAGAGAGAGAGAGAGAGAGATGGAGACCCAAAAGCTGAAACAGGTTTGAGGCTCTGAGCAGTCAGCCCAGAGCCCTACACAGGGCTTGAACTCAGAAGCTATGATATCATGACCTGAGTCGAAGTTGGATGCTTAACTGACTGAGTCATGCAGGCACCCTGTTTTATTTTCTTCTTTATGTCTTTTCTGTTCTCCTTACATCTTTCTTATTTATTTGAAGCTAAGCAGTATTTTTTAAGGTTTTTAAAAAATTTTATTTGATAGAGAGGGGGACAGAAAGAGAGAATACCAAGCAAGTTCAGCCCTATCAGCACAGTGTCCATTGTAGTGCTTGATCTCATGAACTGTGAGATCATGCCCTGAGCTGAGATCAAGAGTGGGATGTTTAACCAACTGAGCCACCCAGGTGTTCTGGAGCTAAGAAATATTTTGAACTCAGAATTGAGATAAAAATTAGAGTGAAAATTACTGCTCATCCAATATGAAGGAAAGTTGACAATCTAGCCATTCATCCATTTTTGCACAATAATGTCATGAGAGACACATTGACTTTGGCATATAACATAGGTTTGAATGATGATTCTGTTAATCAAATTTATACATGTTAGTTAAACTCTCTGTACTTGAATTTTCTAATTTTTAAATGAGGATAATGGTATATATCTTATGTTTGGGTTGTTAAGGGATTCAATATAAAATATCTAAAGTATGTTGCACAATGCCTAATATTTGTTAAGTAATCATTACAAATAGTTCTTGTTATGCATTTATTCAATATGTTATTATGTATTTATTATGTGTATCTATTATGTGAATCTATTATGACTCATTCATGCAAGTAAGTAACAGCTCCTGACATCTTTGTCTAGTAGACACTATTTACTTTAAGACAGATAACTAAAAGTGCTCTTTCAGTATTTGATCATAAGAGAAAAGTTATTCTGTAAGAAAATAAAATTAGATTTTATTTGCTTAATCATCACTATAGGGATGAAAAATAATTTATTAATTGTTGTAAAGTTAATATTTTCCAAATCTAAAAATTTAAATGGATCTTTAAATTTGTTAAATATGTAACATAGATTTTGGGAAACCCCAAACATTTCATATTTCGACAATCAATATAGGGAGGCAGGCTGGTAGAGTGGTTAAGAGCACAGACTCTAGAGCCAGATGTCCACGTTTGAAGCTTACTCTGGCAGTTTTCTAGTTATATGATCTTAGGCAATTTACACAATCTGTCTAATCTAATTTTAACCATCTGTAAAATGAGGATGGAAGTAATACCTATGTTTTAGAATTATTATGAGAATAAAATAAGGTAATATATGTAAAGTACTTAGAAAAATGGCATATCAGTGCTATATAAGCATCAGCTGCTATTGTTGGTTAAAAGAGAAATATAAGTTGTGACTGCATTAAAGCCACACCTCTGATATAAAAGTGGATAAGTTAGAAGATTTTCTATGACTATATTTTTTCTGTGATTGTTGAGACAGACAGAGTGAAAGCCAGAGTGGGGCAGAAAGAGGGGGAGACACAAAAATCTGAAGCAGGTTCCAGGCTTGGAGCTGTCAGCACAGAGCCCGATGCCAGGCACAAACCCACAAACGATGAGATCATGACCTGAGCCGAAGTCAGATGCCCAACTGATTGAGCCACTCAGGTGCCACTTTATGATTATTCTTTAATGGAGAGCATGTGGATTTCTGGGGCACGGGCAGAAAGATACAGGTAATCCTCTTTTAAAATAGGAAAGATACTAAAAGGATATCTGGTCCAAATATGGTGACAAGTTCCAGTGAAGGGATGGTCTTCTAATGGACTAGGGAGAAGAAAAAAAGAAATATTTAGGTGATAGGTAAGCTTTGGCAGGTTTCTATAGGATTTCAACAGCTGAGAGAAACTGTATGACATGCCTAGAGATAAGTGCCTAAGATTAATTTTACTCTCATAAAAAATTTTCAGGGAAATTATAGGCATTCAGTATGAGAATTTTGTTATTCATTCCTTCGATATACTGAATATCATTTATTAAAACAAAGCCACTAGACTTAAAAGGGTTCTAGAAAATCACTGTTAAAATTGGGTCATTATGACAGACATCGATTCCTTTTTATTTTCTTTACAACTTGCATTCTGACTTGAGTGGTGTTTTCTCTAAAACAGATATAAACTGAAAAAGATGACTTACATAATCTACAAGCAGTTTAGAATGCTACTTTTCAAATGAAAATATATATTAATCACTATATCTGAAATTGTGTTAGATGTTCAGTACTTAATTTCTTTTTCACAGCTGAAAGATGATACCAAATAGGATTCTCCAAATGATGTAATTTACATGTCATATTGTCAAACTGCTAACATTTTTTTCATTCGGTTTATATGATAGAAATCATGGTTCCAGAGAAACTAAAATGTCCCTTAAAGGACATTTGGCAGGAAAAACTCACTTGTAGCAGGATTTTCCTATGGATATATTTCTAAAATTTCTAGTAACATTGTTAAATCTTACTACATTCATTTTCAAAACAAAATAGATGGAGATATATA
>NC_043717.1:60333245-60376050 GCF_006229205.1 Suricata suricatta | reverse complement strand
TATAGTTTATTGTCAGATTTTTTCCATATACCACCCAGTGCTCTTCCCCACAGGTGACCTCCTCCCTTACCACGACCCCACTCCCCCTCTCCCACTCTCCCTTCAGCCCTTGGTTCGTTTTCAGTATTCAGTAGTTTCTCATGATTTGTGTCCCTCTCTCTCGCAACTCTCTTTCCCACTTCCCCTCCCTATGGTCTTCCATTAGGTTTCTCCTGGTAGACCTATGAGTGCAAACATATGGTATCTGTCCTTCTCTGCCTGACATTTTGCTTAGCATGACACCCTCGAGGTCTACCCACTTTCCTACAAATGGCCAGGTTTCATTCTCTAGTACTCCATTGTATATACATACCACATCTTCTTGATCCATATATCAGGGGATGGATATTTAGGTTTTTCCATGATTTGGCTATTGTTGACAGTGCTGCTATGAACATTGGGGTACATGTGCCCCTATGCATCAGCACTTCTGTATCCCTTAGGTAAATCCCCAGCAGTGCTATTGCTGGGTCATAAGGGAGATCTATTGATAGTTTTTGGAGGAAACTCCATATTGTTTTCCAGAGTGGCTGCACCAGTTTACATTCTCACCAACAGTGTAGGAGGGTACCCATTTCTCCATATTCTTGCCTTCATCTACAGTCTCTTGATTTATTTATTTTAGCCAGTCTGAATGGTGTGAGGTGGTATCTCAGTGTGGTTTTTATTTGTGTTTCCCTGATGATGAGTGATGCTGAGCATCGTTTCATGTGCCTGTAGGCCATCTGGATGTCCTCTTTGGAGAAGTGTCTGTTCATGTCTTCTGCCCATTTTTTCACTGGATTATTCATTTTTTGGGTGTGGATTTTGGTGAGTTCCTTGTAGAATTTGGATACTGGCCCTTTATCCAATATGTAATTTGCAACTGTCTTTTCCAATTATGTCCCTTGCCTATTAGTTTTCTTGATTTTTTCCTTTGCAGTGCAGAAGCTCTTTATCTTGTGAGGGCCTAATTGTTCATTTTTAATTTTATTTCTCTTGCCTTTACAGGTGTGTATAGTAGAAAATTGCTGTGGTTGAGGTCAAAGAGGCTATTTCCTACTGTCTCCTTGAGGGTTTTGATGGTTTCCTGTCTCACATTTAGGTCCTTCACCCATTTGGAGTTTGTTTTTGTGTATGGTGTAAGAAAGTGGCCTAGTTTCATTCTTCTGCATGTTGCTGTCCAGTTCTCCCAGCACCACCTACTAAAGGGGCTATCTTTTTTCCATTGGATACTCTTTCCTGCTTTGTAAAAATTAATTGGCTGTACATTTGTGGGCCCAGTTCTGGGTTCTCTATTCTAGTCCATTAGTCTATGTGTCTGTTTTTGTGCCAATACATACTGTCTTGATGATGATAGCTTTGTAGTAGAGGTTAAAGTTTGGGATTGTGATGCCTCCCGTTTTGGTTTTCTTCTTTAATATTACTTTGGCTATTCTGGGTCTTTTTTGGTTCTCAACAAATTTTTGGATAGTTTGTTCTAGCTTTGAGATGAACGCTGGTGCAACTTTGATTGGGATTGAATTGAATGTGTAGATTACTTTGGGTAATAATGACATTTTCGCAATGTTTATTCTTCCAATCCATTAGCATGGAAAATTTTTCCATTCCTTAGTGTCTTCTTCAATTTCTCTCATAAGTTTTGTGTAGTTCTCATCATATATGTCTTTTAGATCCTTGGTTAGGTTTGTTCCTAGGTATTTTATGGTTTTTCATTCAACTGTGAATGGGATCAATTTCTTGATTTTGCTTTCCACTGCTTCATCATTGTTGTATTGAGATGTAACCAATTTCTATACATTGATTTTGTGCCCTGCAATTTTACAGAATCCATTGATCAGCTCTAGAAGACTTCTGGTGGAGTTGATCAGGTTTTCTATGTAGAATATCATATCATCTGGGAAAAGTGAAAGTTTGACTCCTTCTTTGCTGATTCTGATGCCTTTTATTTCCTTTTGTTGTCTGATTGCTGATGCTAGGATTTCCAGCACAACGTTAAACAACAGTGGTGAGAGTGAACACCCCTGTCGTGTTCCTGATCTCAGGGATAAAGCTCTCAGTTTTTCCCCATTGAGGATGATGTTAGCTGTAGGCTTTTCATAAGTTGTTTTATTATGTTTAGGTAAGTTCCTTCTATTCTGACTTTCTCAAATGTTTTTATTAAAAAAGGGTGCTGTACTCTATCAAATGCTTTTTCTGCATCCTTCGACGGGATTATATGGCTTTTGTCTTTTCTATTGTTAATGTGATGTATCACAATGATGGATTTTCTAATATTGAACCAGCCCTGTAACCCAGGAACAAATCCCACTTGATCATGATGGATAATTCTTTTTATATGCTGTTGAACTCGATTTGCTAGTATCTTGTTGAGTATTTTTGCATCTGCCTTCATTAAGGATATTGGTCTGTAGTTCTCTTTTTTGTTAGGGTGTCTGTCTGGTTTGGGAATCAAAGTGATGCTGGCTTCATAGAATGAGTTTGGAAGTTTCCCTTCTATTTCTATTTTTTGGAATAGTTTGAGAAGAATGGGTATTAGCTCTGCTTTAAATGTCTGGTGAAATTCCCCCCGGGAAGCCCTCTGGCCCTGGGCTCTTAATGATTGGGAGATTTTTGACAACCGATTTTATTTCTTTACTGGATATGGGTCAGTTCAGATTTTCTACCTCTTCCCATTTGAATTTTGATAGTGCATGTGTGTTTAGGAATTTTTCCATTTCTTCTCGGTTGTCCAGTTTGTTGGCATATAGTTTTCATAGTAATCTCTGATGATTGTTTGTATTTCAAAGGGATTGGTGCAATAGATCCATTTTCATTCATGATTTTTTCTATTTGGTGTTCTCTCTTTTCTTTCTAAGGAGCATGGCTAGAAATTTACCAATTTTGTTTACTTTTTCAAAAAACCAAATCTTGATTTCATTGATCTGCTCAACTTTCTTTTTATTCTATATTGTTTATTTTCTGCCCTGATCCTTACGATTTCTCTTCTTCTACTGGATTTTGGGTGCTCTTGCGGCTCCCCTTCTAAGTCCATTAGGTGCTCCCTTAGATTTTGAATTTGTGCTTTTCCTAGTTTGTTGAAATAGGCCTGGATTGCAATATACTTTCCTCTTCAGACTGCCTTTGCTGCATCCAAGAGACTTTCGATTGTTGTATTTTCATTTTCATTGGTTTCCATATATTTTTTAACTTTCTGTCTAATTGTTGATTAGCCCAATCATTCTTTGGTAGGGTGGATTTCAACATCTACATTTTGGGGGTTTTTCCCTACTTTTTCCTGTGGTAAATTTCAAGTTTCATAGCATTGTAATCTGAAAGTGTTCATGGTATGATCTCAATTCATTTTTATTGATGGAGGGCTGCTTTATGCCCAGTATGTGATCAGTCTTAGAGAATATGCCATGTGCACTCGAGAAGACGGTGAGTTTCCTAACACCAGGATGCAGAGTTCTAAATATATCTATCAATTCCATCTGTTTCAATGTGTCATTCAGGTCCATTGTTTCTTTAGTGATTTTCTGCCTGCTTGATCCGTCCATTGCTGTCAGTGGAGTATTAAAATCCCCTGCAATTAGTACATTTTTATCAATAAGGCTGTTTCTGTTTGTAATTAATCTTTTGTGCATTTGGTAGCTCCCAAATTCAGTGCATAGATGTTCATAATTGTAAGCTTTTCCTGATGGGGAGACCCTGTAATTATTATATACTATCCTTCTTCATCTTTTGTTACTGATTTTACTTTAAAGTCTAGTTTGTCTGATATAAGTATGGCTACTCTGGATTTCTTTTGGTTTCCAATCCCATGATAGATATTTCTCGATCCCTTTGCTTTCAATCTGAAGGTGTCTTCAGGTCTAAAATAAGTCTTTTGTAGACAGCAAATGGATGGATTTTGGTTTTTGATACATTCTGCTACCCTGTGTCGTTTGGTTGGAGCATTCAATCCAATTACATTCAGTGTTATTATTGAAAAATGTGGGTTTAGATACATTGTGTTCTCCCTAGGGTTCATGTTTGTAAGTGGTGTCTGGTACCTTGTATTCTTTGCAACATTTCCCTCATAGAATCCTTCTTAGGATTTCCTGTAGGGCTGGTTTGGTGGTGATGAATTCTCTCAATTTTTGTTTATTTGGGAACACTTTTATCTCTCCTTGTATTTTGATGACTGACTTGCTGGATAAAGGATTCTTGGCTGCATGTTTTTTTATATTCATCACATTGAAGATTTCCTGCCTTTCCTTTCTTGCCTGCCAAGTTGCATTAGACAGGTTTGTAACCACTCTGATAGGTTTCCCTTTGTATGTGAGGGCCCTTTTCTCCCTATCTGCTTTCAGAATTCTCTCTTAATCTTTATATTTTGCTAGTTTCACTATGATATGTCATGCAGAAGTTTAATTCAAGTTAAGTCTTAAAGGGGTTATTTGTGCCTCTTGAATTTGAATGTCTATTTCTTTCCCCAGATTAGGGAAATTCTCAATTATAATTTGATCTAGTATCTTCAGGACCTTTTTCTCTTTCGTCTCCTTCAGGAATTCCTATGATACAGATATTGTTCTATTTGATTGTATCACTCAGGTCTCAAATTCTCCTTTCCTGCTCCTGGATCAATTTCTCTCTCTTTTCTTTTTCAGCTTCCTCTTTGCTATAACTGTGTCTTATAATTCACTTATTTTTCTCTCTGCCTCTTCAATCCGTGAGGTGGCCACCTCCATATTATTATTCGTCTCATTTGTAGCCTATTTTAACTCGTCACAGCTATTTGAAGTTCCCTAGTCATTGTATCAGTAGCTTCTCTGATGCTTTTTTCAACCCCAGCCATTAATTTTATGACAATTGTTATAAATTCTTGTTCAGTTATTTTGCTTAGATCTGTTTTGAGCAGTTCTGTGGCTGTGACTTCTTCCTGGAGTTTCTTTAGTGGAAAGTTCTTTCGTTTTGTCATTTTATCTAGCTTTCTGTCTCTTGTCAGTTTTAAAAGCTCCTTGTACACTGTGCACCTGTTAGTCTTGCTCTGTCAAAGGAAGCTTATTGACTGTCCAGGGCCTTTCATTTCAGGAAGTGTGCTTTTAATGGTGTCACTCAGTTTCTCTTGTTGTGTTTTTGATTATTTTATTTCCTTACTCAGCAATATTTGGGACTCTCCGTCATCCATACTTTGGCTTGTTTCTTGGGGTAGCCCTGAAAAGGAAAACAGACAAATGTACAGGGAACAAAAGCACGCCAACAAACAGACAAATCAAATAAACTCATTAAAAGGGAAAAGGAAGAAAAGACAAGGAAGTGGGAAGGAATAGAAGAAAAAAAGTGGAGAAGAAAAAATAAAGGGGGGTAGAGACAACAAAGGACAATGGACTGTGTAAAAGCATATAAGTAGTAGAGGGGATATATAAAGATGTGATAAGGGAGAGTATATATGAATGGCAAGAGAAAAAAAAAGTGAGAATGGAAAAAGGAAAATAAAGGGTAAAAATAAAAAAATTAACAAAGAGTAAAAGAAGTAATAATACTAAAATAAATACAAAAAAGCAGCAGCTCCTCCTTGAGGGTAGGCATGGTTTGGTGTAGGTAGGTCTTGGGGTCTCCTGTCAGAGGCCCCACCATGGTGGCTGCGGAAAGAAGAATGGCAGTGCCCAAGCTCTACTTGAGCTAAGGGCTGCAAGCCACTCTTTTGAGTCTGATCTCCTTGTGCCACGGGCGAACCAAGCTGTATTCTCCAGGCCTGCCCAGCCATGAAATCTTAGTCCATGCACTTTAATGCTACCACAGATGATATGCACTTTCTTTAGTGGCTGGCCTTTTAGCTGGGATCTCATAGGGGGAGGGAGCTCTTTCTCTTGACCCCAGCTCGGATTGGAGTGCTACAGCCAGAAGCATGGCAAGCTTAAGCAGCACCAAATCTCTGCCCATATTTCATAAGGGTGGGGGCTGTTTTTCCTGGTGCCACCCGGGATTCTTGTCACTGCTGGAGGTGAGGTGTGCTCCCAAGGGCTGCTGCCTGTCTCCCAGCCAAGATCACACAGTGATAAGGGGCTGTTTTTTTTTTCTGGTGCCATCCTGGGTAGGTGCTGATGCCCCAGAGCCCAAGGAATAATTTGCCAGCTATATGGGACAGGTTTCTCTCCCGAGCTCAGTGGTTATATATGTGGTGACAGTTTTTCTCTGAGTCCAGGGTTAAGTTCTTTATCTCTTCTCTAGAGACAGTACTATGAGCGTGGTCAGTTTCTCTTTCTCTTTCCTTTGTTTCTCAGGGGTCCACGAGTTTTCCCTGTATTGGGCTGGGGCTCCCACCTCCCATGCCCCTCTTGGACTGGCCCATTTTCCAATCTTCCCAGTTTGCACTCACTCACTCAGGCATCTTTGAGGTTGTCTTCTTTTTCGAGTCTGTATTTTCTCCTTCCACTCTTGCAGATAAGAGTAATGTCCTTCTCAGTTTGATAGATGGGGCAGATGAAGTTTACTCAGCTCCCTTCTTCTCCACCATCTTACCTCTTCACCCTGTATTTTAAGTTTTTAACATTTATTTATTTTTGAGAGACAGAGAGAGACATATCATGAGCAGGGGAGGGGCAGAGAGAGATAAATACACAGAATTAGAAGCAGGCTCCAGGATCTGAGCTGTCAGCAAAGACCCCTATGAGGGGCTCGAACCCATGAACTGTGAGATCATGACATGAACCGAAGTCAGACGCTCAACAAACTGAGCCACTCAAGCTCTCCAGATTAATATATTTTAACCAAGGCCAGTATGACCCCAGCTGACATATATCAGTCTGTATGACTTATATCAATATACTTAAGTTTTTCTTAAAGGAAAAAAATCTAGGCGCACCTGGGTGGCTCAGTCAGTTAAGCCTCCGGCTTTGGCTCGGGTCAGATCTCACGTTCGTGGGTTCGAGCCCCGTGTCCGACTCTGTGCTGACAGCTAGCTCAGAGCCTGGAGCCTGCTTCCAGTTCTGTGTCTCCTTCTCTCTCTGCCCCTCATGCTCTCATGCTCTGTCTCTCTCTGTATCAAAAATAAATAAAACATTAAAAAATTTTTTAAAAATAAAGGAAAAATCTAAATGCAGTTAATTTATTTAAGGATAATATATAGAAGGATTTTTTTTAACTTATGAT
The DNA here is from genome assembly GCF_006229205.1 of Suricata suricatta. NCBI lineage: Eukaryota > Metazoa > Chordata > Mammalia > Carnivora > Herpestidae > Suricata > Suricata suricatta. The sequence goes on along the minus strand of NC_043717.1, from coordinate 60,368,916 downwards.
AAATGCTAATATTTGATCTAATGATCAGACAAAACAACAAGTTGTTACATAACATAAAATTATGGTATGAAACTCTCAATGCTTCAAGATGTACTCAGGCAAATAACAATATGGTTTAAATATAAAACTGACATATAAATAATAGCACATCCAGCTATATCGGTTACCTAACAAATGAAATGCTCATCAGTTGTTAGGCTTTGGCTAGAAAGGTAAGAAAGAGATCACTTGGTTCATGGCTATGAATTCATGGAATTTGAAATCTTTGTTACTTTTCTCCAGAGCATCAAAAGTAAATTGTGTGAGGTGGTCTCTCAGTGTGGTTTTGATTTGTATTTACCTTATGATGAGTGATGCTTAGCATTGTTTCATGTGCCTGTTGGCTATCTGGATGTCCTCTTTGGAGAAGTGTCTATTCAGGTCTTCTGCCCATTTCTTCACTGGATCGTTCATTTTTTGTGTATGGAGTTTAGTGTGCTGTTGTATATTTTGGATATCACCTCATACCGGTCAGAGTTGCTAAAATGAACAAATCAAGAGACTATAGATGCTGGTGAGGATGTGGAGAAACAGGCACCCTCCTACACTGTTGGTGGGAATGTAAACTGGTGCAACCACTCTGGAAGTCAGTGTGGAGGCTCCTCAAAAAACTATCCATTGAACTCCCCCATGACTCAGCAATAGCACTGCTAGGGATCTACCCAAGGGATACAGAATGCTGATGCATACGAGCACACGTACCCCAATGTTCATCGCGGCACATTCCACAATAGCCAAATCATGGAAAGAGCCTAAATGTTTATCATTTGATGAATGGATCAAGAAGATGCGGTTTATATATACAATGGAGTACTATATGGCAATGAGGAAGAATGAAATATGGCCATTTGAAGCAAAGTGGATGGACCTCGAAGGTGTCATGCCAAGCAAAATAAGTCAGGCAGAGAAGGACAGATACCATATGTTTGCACTCGTAGGTCTAACAGGAGAAACCTAACAGAGGACCATAGGGAGAGGAAGGGGGAAAGAGCAATGATGAGAGTGAGGGACACAAATCATGAGAAACTGTTGAATACTGAAGACAAACCATGGACTGAAGGGGTAAGGAGAAGGAGGGAAGGGTGTGATGGTCATGGGGAGGGGCACTTGTTGGGAGAAGGACTGGGTGTTATATGGAAGCCAATTTAAAAATTAACTATTAAAAAAAAGAATGCAGCGCACACACACACACAAAAAGTAAATTGTGACTCTAAGAACTAGAATTTTGGAGTTTCTTATAATTCCTTAGTAATTCCAGTCCCCACCATAATCCTTGTTTAGGTAGGTATTATTTTTTATTTTGCTTATGATTATTGTCATGGGAACAAATTGATACAAACTATACATTTTGTGGTCACATCACAAATTTTTTTCTTAAGAATAAAATTGTTTTACAAGTCAGAGTGGCTAAAATGAACAAATCAAGAGACTATAGAAGCTGGCAAGGATGTGGAGAAACGGGCACCCTTCTACACTGTTGGTGGGAATGTAAACTGGTGTGGCTGCTCTGGAAAACAATGTGGAGGTTCCTCAAAAAACTATCAGTAGAATTCCCCTATGACCCCTATGACCCAGAAATAGCACTGCTAGGGATTAATCCAAGGGATACAGAAGTGCTGATGCATAGGATCACATGTACCCCGATGTTCATAGCGGCACTTCCTACAATAGCCAAATCATGGAAAGAACCTAAATCTCCATCACCTGATGAATGGATCAAGAAGATGTGGTGTATATATATATATATATATATATATATATATATATATATATATATATATATATACACACACACAATGGAGTACTACATGGCAATGAGAAAGAATAAAATCTGGCCATTTGTAGCAAAGTGGATGGATCTCAAGGATGTCATACTAAGGGAAATAAGTTAGAAGGAGAAGAACAGATACTATATGTTTGCACATAGGTTTAAGAGGAGAAACCTAACAGAGGATCATAAGGAGGGGAAGGGGGAAAGAGAGTTGGGGAGAGAGAGGGATGCAAATCATGAGAGACTGTTGAATACTGAAAATGAACCGAGGGCTGAAGGCAGAGGGGGAGGGTAGAAGGAAGTAATGTTCATGGAGGATGGCACTTTTGGGAGAAGCATTGGGTGTTATATGGAAACCAATTTGACAATAAATTATTATACATTAAAAAAAGAATGAAATTGTTTTAGTATTGACCATATACCCTATGCTATACTTTTTATTTCCACAGCTTTTATTTTATTAATGGAAATTTGCACCTCTCAATCTCCTTAGCTAATTTTGCCCATCCCTCTCTCCCACCACCTCTCATCTAGCAACCACCAGATTGTTCTCTGTATTTAATAGGGACCTTTATTTTATTTTATTTTATTTTATATCATTTCATTGTTTTCATTCATTCATTCATTCATTCATTCATTATTCTAAATTCTGGTTTTAGTTAGTCTACAGTTTTGTATTGGTTTTGGGTGAACAATATAAATATTCAAAAATTCCATGCATCACCCAGTGCTCCACAAGTGTACTTTTTGAGACCTATAACCTATTTTGATCATCCCTCACTCTTCTGTTTTCTGGTAGCTATCAATTTGTGTTCTATAGTTGAGAGTCTATTTCTTGGTTTCACTCTCTCTGTCTCCCTTTTAATTTGCTCATTTGTTTTGTTTCTTGGATGACACATGTGGGTGAAATTGTGTGGTGTTTGTCTTTCTCTGACTTATTAGGGTTCACAATATACTCTGTAACTCTCCTCAGTATTAATGATCTTGGAAACTTGATTTCCACTCCAATTTAATTGGCATCCTCCCTGGATGTTGTTCTTTCTTAGAACTGGTCGACCTCTGTTACGCTTTTTTATTATAACATCCTTGTAATTCTGTGCATTTTTGCTTCACATATTTTGGTGGCTATGCTATCAGTAAACATAAGTTCAGTTTTTAATGTTTGATAAATGTTTGATAATGTTCTTTTATGATGGCATAGTGATCTTCTTTATTCCAAATAAGGCTTATGGTATTCAGGCATATTTTGCCTGATATTAATACAAACACACAAATATAAATACAAGGGAATAAAGAATGAAACTGTTTTTATCCCACTTCTTTCATGTTTCAATGTTTATTACCAGAATGATATACAATAAATGCAAAGCCCAATGAAGTCTGTTAAAGACTATGAACATTGAATAAACTTATAAACATAGACATTAAGCTTTTCAATATTTTGCAGTTTGATTGGTTGCCCATACTACTACATTTTACCAAGACTGTAAACAGAAAGAATAGGAATGGAAGGTGAATCTAACTTCACAAATTGTGAAACTGTCAAATATATTAATCTAGAATACATATGGTTTCACAATTTCAGGGAAACCTTCTTGAATGTTTAGAAATGTGATTAGGAATAAGATAATATGAGTCTTTTTTAAAATAACGGTGAGCACAAAGGAGATATTTACCCCTCTTATCTAAAAAAATTTAAATTACTATAGTGGAGTTACTTTTTAATTATCTTCTTTAATGGGAGTAAGACACATTGGTGGTTAAAATGCTTAAGCCAAGAAAACGGCAGTATTACTTGCCTATGCTTTAGGTTAGGAAATTCATTTATATACCTATGTACCAGCAATTTTCAGTTGGTGTGACAACATACTGTTATGTCACAAATAATTTGTTACTAATAGTAGTTGTAATATCTAAGTGTGTGAATTATTTTATTTGAAGAAAAATAAAAACAAATTAAAGGTTGTCATGATGATATCATTCTCAAGATCCTGCATTACAGTGAATGTCCAGGGAATTAGACACAATCCTCAGAAAAATCATCAAGAGTGTTGTTCATATAAATGTCAACTCTCATAAGTATTGCAGTATGCATGAGGGGGGATATGAAGTCTTGCAGTAGAGAATATTAAAAAGGGAACTTCTTTTTAAGTTTGTTTAGATAAATTTGCCTCATATTGCAATGTTCATTATAGTATAGTATATAGAAGAGGAGGAGAATTGTAAAAAGAGCAATATAAAGCTAATATTAAATTAGTACTTACTTTGTGTCAGGCACTAAGGTATGCATTCTTCATGATATATATTTTTAATTTTTATGACCTTATTAGACAGAGGCAATTATTATTCGTCCCATTTTACAGATGAGAAAATTAAACATAGAAATTAAAGAACTTGTTCAATGTCCCATAGGCAGTTAAGCTGCACATCTGTTATTCAAAACCATGTCAAAATTCATAGTACACAAAATAAATCCCTTAAACTGTACAGATTTTTAAATTCTGTAATGTGGAAATATCTCAATTAATGGTTTTGTTGAATTAGTTCATTGTTTTCTAATCATTGCAATTATATCTCCACAATAAATTAATACACAGTTTTTAGAAATTTTTCCTTGGATACCCATTTAACTATGTTGCTTTTCCCTGGGTTGAAACTGGGACTGACTCTATAGGCAGTCATCTCAGCTAGGAGCAGACTGTAAACGAACCAGACAACATTTGATGTGGATAACCAGAGTTTTTAGATTCAGAGTATGGGTTTGAAGGCTCTCTAAGCACCAGAGATAGATTATTTATAGTTCAAGAAGTTGAAACAGGCGGGTTTTATTCAAACACTGATTCCTCCAATACCTCCCTCTCCTTGCAGAAAAGAAAAAAAATAGAAAAATGAAAGGTTAATATTTAGAGTCATGAAAATTGCTGAATAACAGGAAAATAATTAGTACCAGCTCTTTTTTAATTGTTAAAATTGTGTCTTAATTTTTGAAATGAAAACTTTTATGAAGATTATTATAGATGTACACAAAGTTGTAAGGAATCATATGGAAATACTTAAGTACTTTTACCTTTTTTCACCCAATGATAACTTCTTGCAAAATTATACTATAATATTACAGCCAAGATATTGATACAGTTACATCTGGGATGACTTTGACAAACTCAAAATACAATTAGCATTTGTTCAGTCAATTAGGATCCCATTTGAGCACTGCTTGTTATTGTACTTATGTGACTGCCCAATGTTTACCTCTGCTTCCTGAAACCATGACCAATAGCATTGACAATTTGTCCTAGAAGGCTTAGCTAGGAAGACAGCAGAGTTATGAGATTGCCCACTCTGTTTCTAGTCCTTTCTTCTAAGGTAAGCTTGCTTCTGCCTCCCATTACTCTGTGCTTATTTAAGAGCCCAAATGCAGACTCACTGAGAATGACTTTCTTATTCTTCTGATTATTTCTTTTATCAGTGTTAAGGGACATATTTCACACTGACTGTAGTTCCCACAAAATAATTGGAAATGTTGAAATACTGCTACAAGCCTCACTTTGTTGAATGCATGTGTAAGAGGTAAAATACATAAAGAAAAGAAAAAAAAGACAGAATGCATTCCACATTTACTGAGATTTTGTTAAAGAATCAGGTTTGTTCAAACTCTGAAAATTATCCTATGAAGTGAACTAAACAGTCACACTTTAAATATCAGTGCCATTTCTCCCACACATTTATGAATTCATTGAAATTATTTCATCCATTGCTACTCAGCAGAAACACACTACAGAAAATTTCAATAAGCTTGCCTTTTAGCTGAGAATAACTTGATTTTTTTTTAAAAAAAAAGAGTTGCCAGGATTTGGGGTTTTTTCTTTACTTGTTTAAATTACAATACCCTTAAATTTTGCAACAGGAATTTCTGATCTGGAAATGTATTTTTTCATGCTCTTCTTTGCCTTGTGTTTTTACCATGTTACAAAGCTCATACAATGAAATTCATAGTGGGAGAAGAACAATCACACAGAATCTTGGTGATTTGGAGTATGATTCTTAGCACTTGCTGGTAAAGTTTTCACTCCTCTTTAACTCAAACACAAATTATTAGTTGCAGAATTGTAGGATAGACTAATCTCCAAAGAACAAACAGATGAAAATAAGGGGAGAGAAACATTTAAAATTGCTCATGTTGCCTGACGTTTATCCTAAGTTTTCAAAATGTAGAGAGGAGGAATAAGAAGAGAGTTTTAGAAGTGTGCAATGTGTTATCTTCTATACTTTATCCCTTTTTAATTTTTTAATGTTTTTTATTTATTTTTGAGACAGAGAGAGAGAGACAGCGCATGAGTGAGGAGGAGCAGAGAGAGAGGGAGACACAGAATCCAAAGCAGCTCCTGGCTTTGAGCTGTCAGCACAGAGTCCTATGCGTGAGATCATGACCTGAGCCGAAGTTGGAGGCTTAACCGACTGAGCCACCCAGGCGCCTCATTATTCCTTTTTAAAAACGTCCTTACAAGTGCACGTGAGTAGCTCAGTTGTTTGGGCATTCAACTTCAGCTCAGGTAATGATCTCATGGTTCCTGGGTTCAAGCCCTGCTTTGGTCTCTGTGCTGAAAGCTCAGAGCCTGAAGCATGCTTTGGATTCCTTGTCTCCCTCCCCTTTTCTTTGCTTCTCCCCTGCTTGTGCTCCATCTCTCTCTCTCTCTCTCTCTCTCTCTCTCTCTCTCTCTCTCTCTCCTCTCTCTCAAAAATAAATAAACATTTTTACATGAATAAAAATTTCTTTACAAACAATTCAATCTCATCAGAACTAGATACAGTTTTAGGAATTTGCAAATAATGTGATGACTCATTTTTTATACATATAAGTCAACTAACATCTACCTGGTGTTCAACAAAGATGCACAATATTATCAAAGTGGCATAAACAAATATGCTTAAATATGAGAGTGTATAATTAAAAACTAACAACACAAATACAGGACAGTGGCACATAATTCAGGAATAATATCACTAACACCCTTCAACTTTCATTTAATTAAGAATTGTGCACATTTCTATCTTATTTCTATTTTCCCTAGGGATTTTTAGCTCCTTAAAGCAACCTCCATACCTTACTATTCACCTTTCACACTCCAACCTAATAACGCTTTGCAAATAGAATGCACTCAATAAATATACTTGCTAAATTAGATGTTGTAGCTATGTTTATTCTACCAACTTACATGCAAAATATAAATATATTTATTTGGCAAAAAATATTGGGTTTTGAAATTCATATGTGTGTATGTGAAAAGGTGAAGAATAGCCTTAAGCTATTATTAGGCTACCCCATTCTTGTCACTTTTTAATTTGACATTGAGCTTTGAGTAGGGACTTCATAATTCTGAAAGCCAGAAGCATGGAATAGGGTCAGGGGAAGCACAAAGATATTAGATCAACAAATATTTTCAAGTAACTACTCAGGTTCATTGCGAGTAGGTTGATTTTTTTATGTGTTTCCCAGATTTTTTAAGTGCTTGCATATTACTATCATGAAGTAATGATAATATAGTTTGCACTGCTTTCACTGAAAGGAGTTGCCGCTTGTATCATATATTCCAGAGTCAAAAGGGTTAAAAGTGAGCAAGAAAATAAATTGCTCTCTATTAAAGTAGTAAGGATTCCTGTAATGAAAACCCCTTAACGTTAGTACATTCAAAACATACCAAATCCACCCCTTCGACTGAACAGCTGGTTCATTCTCACAGAATACAAACTGGGTGCTGTTACTGGTGTGTGGGAGTTACTTGCATGGTGATTATTAGCTTAAGAACAGTTTCAATGATTACTTTTAAAACAATTAGTCCAGAGGGTGTGCTCTCTGTGTATGTGTATGTGTGTATATAATAAGAAATAGGCAAGACACTGTAAGTTTAAATTTTTTCCACTTAATCTTTTTCTTTCTACAGATGTTTGCAACAATTTTAATTTAAAATATTAAGTACAATTACTTTTGATTATCATTGATTTTTCAGTTAATAAATAATACTTTTTTTCCAAAGGCCTCAAAGATAAATTTTACCAACAATTATTGAATGTATGCAATTTTTTGGTTGTTTTTCTTCCATATGACATAAAGTTTAAAATGTAAGACTTCATTCTTTTGCAATAAGAGACCATATACTTTCATATTCTCACACAGCAATGAATGAGGTCCATAGCGTATACTGACTGCCCTTCAACTGTGCACAAAACTACTATTGATATTAATGAGTTTTTGCCTCAGCTGAGTGTGGTCATTTTATGTGGCCTGAAGTGGTCACTTTGTTGTGATTTGCATTTTGGTTGTTGCATAGTATATTGTATACATCATTTCTAAATTGCCTAAGGACTTTTAAGGAGGAAAGGTAGTGCATAAATTGAAAATATTATTCCCTTTAAGTTCTTCTATGTGAAAGTTCTCTAAATCCTGCATAAATACAGTGCAAAGTAAAAATCAGACACATAGAGAAAACTCCAAAAATAAAATTATTTTAAATCAGTAATTTAAAAATTATCCACTTGTAGACATACTTGCCATCCTTTGATGAAAAAACTAGTTGGTTTTCTAATTCAGCAGAAGACATAAAACCAGTGCATGCAGAAGCAGATCACTAAGTGGTAGAAGAGAACTTCCACTGTAGTTAAGAGACTGGAGCTTTCAGTGTGGGCAGTAGGCGCTTTGTCCTGCAACTGCTTCCACACCAGCTTCCTTAGATCTGTCCCAAAGGAGGCCAGTTGGTAACATCCTTAGAGCCAACACTGTCTTTATCTATGGACAGTGATTGAGGGAAGACTTGACTTGGATGAAGAGCTGTTTTGAAATATTAATTTAGTTTTAGCTTTAATATAAAATCTAGAGAAGTTTGGATTTTCTCTGTCAGGATACAATGTAGAACATGAAGGTGATTAGGGAAAATATCCAAATTTTTCCGAATTTTCTAGAATTTCAACCATTCTCATACCAAAGGCTCAGAATTCAGAATTTTAGGTTTAAACACACTCATCTCCTTTTCTTATGATAAAATAATTCATTTGTAGAAAATCACTGCTGTTGAGCAAGTCAATCCCTATCCCTTTACATTGGCCATTGTACATTGTTTTGAACAGATACAGCCCCTGATTATGCTAATAAATCTCACACATCTGACATTTTCTGTTATTTTTCTAGGCCTCCACAAGTTCATGACAGATTTCTGTTTTTGAATTTGACCTTTTCTACATATGTATATATTTGTGTTCTTGTGGCAATAAAGAACAAAAACAGATGTTAATAAAACATGAATACTGCCAACACCTCTGCAGGTACACTGTGGATAGTAAAACATTAAGAAAAATTATATTCTTCTGTGCAGTGAATCCACTCAGCTGTTTTCTGCAGTTTGGTATCATGTGCCATTTGAAGTCCAATTAAGAACTTCCCCTTCCTCTTCTATTTTCTGTGCTTTAAAATATATGATATCAAGCGGTGATCTTAGCAGGTGGTATGTGTGGCTTTCTATGTTCAGATTGCAAGTATTATGGAAGAGAACATCTTGTACCAGATATAAATTCTATGGAGCAAACCACTCTTTAATATTGTTCTGGGAGAATACCAACACTTACTTTACTGGTATACTTTTATAACAGGCTTTTCCATATCTGTGAAATGGGAACAGAGCAAAGGCTTTTCTCCAGGCTGGTCAGATCAGCCATATTATAATGAGATTCCCCAATATGTGAAAAATAATTGAAGAATATGAGAAGCAAACAATATGAAAAATGTTTACATGGCCTCATTTCCTCCCAAGAATCAATGCTGATATAACAGGCATTGTTTATAAGATGACAATGCAAGCAGTCAATGCAGTGTGTGGGTGTTGGAATTTGGGAGAAGATCACTCAAACTAGATTTTTTTGACATACAGATAAAACAAGACGTTGATAGAATGACTTCTTTATCTTTTCAGTTGGCTATACCAGAATAGTGTGGAAACAGTTTTAGTAGCTGGAGAGATGAAAATAAAAGACATACCTAATGAATTGTCAATGATTTCATCTCTTTCTTGCCTTTGAGGACAGCCTGCGTTCTGTTACATCATCCTGTCTGTATGCAAGTGTTACTATAGGAGGGGGAGGTGGGAGGGAGCAAGTTTACAGTTATGTGTCTACAGACATATATTAAATACTGGTAGAGTTTCACTGAAAAGCCAGCTGTCCCAGGGTTCTCTCCTTTAGAGAATGCAGCCACCTCATAATAAGGCACTTTTAATAGTTGAGCAAACAAGCTCTGGGAAGGTATCCAAAATGAACCCATCTTATACTAAATCCTCCTTGATAACAAATACTGTTGTAAAGGGAATCCAGTGTTCTAGCTAGTGAGTTAGATAATGTGTGAATAGGTATAAGTTCTAGTCTCTTATTTATGAAAGAATAGTGACCTAATGTATTTTTAACTAGAAGACACAAGGGTTTAATTTTGTGGATTCTGTTTATAGAAACAGAATCTAGGTTCATGCATATGATCCTCCATACCCCCACCTTTTTAGAGGTAGCAGAAGTTAACTGGATTTTGTTTGCAAGACTTAGTTCTTTTAAAAGATTCCCTAATTTTAGAAATATTCTACCAGCAGTGCTCTTAAGAAAAGGTACTTTTATTTCATCTTATTTTTTTAAAACACTTGATTTATTTCAAATATATTTTATATTCACTTTTCCTAATGCTTTAAAATTAGCATCTGTAAATGAGTAAGTTGGGGGACATTAGTATTTTTAAAAATACTATTTGGTGGCATATATAAAGAATGTTTTATCCTTTTATTTTACAGAATGTATCAGTGCAAATAATATCAATTTGCATAGCAGTGTTTTGCATCATTACTTTTTCTTCATTTGAAAACTTTCTGAAAGGGCGATATTTTTGGATTTTTAAATGTCAATTCATAGAAATAATTTCCACATGTCTTTAAAAATATGACAGGTCAAAAATACATTGTTTTGAGGGGAAAATATGTTCAAACCTCTATTTATTTCCCACTAACCCATTTTCCCCTTTCTTTTCCTTCCTCCTTGCTAAAAATATATTTTAAATAAAAACAGAAATTTATGTTTCTACTTAAATCCTATAGGTAATTGAGGCAATAGCAGCATCCTGACTTGGGAGCAAGGGAAATATCTGAATGCTAAATATTTCCAAGGGACCAGTGTTTGATTTTGTTGAAGACAAACACAGCTCATATACTAATGTAGGCAAGAGTTTCCACTACCCTTTTTTAAAGATAAGAATCTTACTCCCAGGATTAATATTTCTCTTCTTTTACTTTTGAGAAGATATATGCTGGAGGTTAGTAATCTATTTACCTTTTGTTATACATAGAAAAAACCAAGCCCTTATACACAATCAATGTCTACATACAAACATATATTCACATATTTGACTTTGTTTAAATATCTGTAGGGTCTAAATACTTCCTCTTTTCACATCCCAGCCCCTTCCACACTCACCCTCTCCACAATCTCTTCATTTCCTATTGCTTTTATCAAGTGACAGGGATGAAATTTTACCTTTACCAAAAACATTATCTTTTTGAACCCACCAATTATTATTGGAGAGAAATCCACTGCTATGAAGGCTTAAGAGAAACTGAGGTCAAAGCTGCTTTTCCTGCAAAGGCTTTGGTTGGGAATGGGATGGTAGCAACCTCAATACAAAGTCCTAGGCAGAGGCACCAACATCCCCTGAATTTTAATGAAAATGTTATGTTAATGCTATTACAAGATATATGAAGAAGTCATCATAAAAGCCAAATAAGCCTTGGTTATATTTTAAAAGGAAGATAAAAGAAGAAGTAAAGGAAACGAGTCTCTCATATATGTATAAAATATATTTATTGGTAATACATAGTAAAAATATTGATAGTACCAGTATCTAGATCTATAAATTTATATAAGTATATCTTAAAATATCTGCTTAGGGCTCCATTTAAAAACTTTAGAATATATTGCTAGTTGGTTTCTGTGTATTTTAATGAGAACAGCTATAAACTTTTAGTCAATTCAGAAATCATATAGGATATTGAAAGAGGTTAATTTATATGAACAGAAAGAGAACCAACAGGTTTAAAACTATATGTTTTGTGATCATAGATACATCTCTATGAAATCAGTATTATTTATGAAGGTATGCCTATGGGCATACAAAGAACATGTAGCATATTTCATACACAACACTCACATGTGCATTGTGTACTATGCAGCTGTAAATAATTAGGAAATATAAAAAATGCAGGATATTACATGTGATAATTATTACTTATTAAAGAGATTAAATAATTTTGCTTTGTCTAACAAAAAAACATTTCAGAATATGAGTTCAGAAGAGTTTTGTTCTTGGAGATTGTAGTTAAATGTCTTGTCTATTGCTTGATATGAATCTACTAAAACAAAAAGTTGGATAAGTTTTGCAAGTACATACAAAGTCTTAAAACAAAACTGCTTCTGATTTGTAAATTACTCCTCAGTGGTTACTCCACTACAGGTACTGTCCCTTGTTTTATGGAGGGCCTTGTGGCAAAATAATAGAGGTGAAATAGTGTGTGGGAATGAGAAGAAGAGTAATAAATTGAACTTTTCTTCCAATGTCTTTGTGTAATGATATTTTCTTCCCCTCAAAGTCATATAGGAATTAAAAGAATTAAGCATTAGTGGGCAACACTATGTGGACAACAGTTTATTAGATTTTCTGGGCCTAGAGGGAACCTTAGGAAGGAGAGCACTTCTTACATTTAGTCATCTTTTCATCTTTCATCAGGCAAATGAGGGCTCATTTACCTGAAGGAGGGTACTAGTCCCTAACCAGAAGAGGAGTGGTTGCATGGAAGCAAGATGAAAGCTCCATCGAAGGTCTGGGTCCAGTTTCAGGAGGGTCAGTTTTAGAAAGGGGTCTGTCTGAGGGACTAGAGACAGACACACTCCGTTCAGAGAACATTAATAATATTACAACTTCTGAAATAACCCCCTTATCCGGCATGGTTTGTCCAGGCCATTTCTCACCATATGGGGTGTGTTTTGCGTGAGCATGGGCATGTGCGCGATAACAGGCCGCATTGTGTGTGCGAGTGTATTAAAGATCAAAAGTCAGAGGGAGAGAATCAAGAATTAAAACAGTGACTAATGATTTCTAACCTGAAGCAGAGCAGATGCACTCTTCACCAGAAATGTATGTCTATTTAAATGCTTCACTTCACACACTACACAAGAAAGAAGAAAGAAAGAAAGAAAGAAAGAAAGAAAGAAAGAAAGAAAGAAAGAAGAAAGAAAGAAAGAAAGAAAGAAAGAAAGAAAGAAAGAAAGAAAGAAAGAAAAACAATGATTTTTTTGGAAAAATGTTTTATTTAAATGTTTCATTTTAAATCTTTTACAACAATAAAATATTGCGTCAATATAAACCCGTCGACTAAAACTGTTCACATCAAATATCACAGCGAATTGTTTTCTTTCTGACACCCAACTCATCTTTGAGTTTTCTTCTAAACATAATGCAGAATTTATTGAAAATAAATAATTGTTGGCAACTGCAATAGGCAATTTGAATAAAATAGTTGAAAAAGCAACTCTTAATGAAAATAGTGTTTATTATACATCATTACTAAATGAATAAACTAAATGATTTTCTTTAAATTAATAGCTTCAAAAATGTTTAATATATAAAACTGTACAGTTATAAAGTCGGCAGAATATTTGGGTTAACTTAAGTTTTAACTGTAGCGCTTACCTGCAAAGAAAACAAAAATCAAAACCAAAAAAACCCTAACAGTTATAAAGCACGAACTCAGTGTGGGAAAATAAAACAAACAAAATATTTCCAGGACGAAAACCCAACAACCAACAGAATGTAGAGGCTTGTCAAAAAAGAAAAAAAGGGTCCAGGATTTGAACTAACACATGTTCTGCAACCTGCAGCTGGGGGAGACACTGTGGTGGACCAGAGACCTGGCAGCCCATACTAGCGCATCTTCCACAAGGATCTCTAGGCGTTTTGGTCCATAGGTAGTTTGAAGCTTTGTCTACAGAAGCTACAATTACAGGCCGGGCCAGACAGCCAGCCCAGGCGTGTGGAGCCCCCAGCCAGGTCCAGTGGGCTGTGTCTGGGTGTTGGGTGCTTGGCCGGCCTTGCACATGTGTGCTCACTGAGAATGAAGTGCCCTGTGGACTTGGAGTGTAGACAGGAGAGCTAGCAATAAAGCCACAGCAACTGTATATCTTTTGGATCTCTACACAGCCTAGAGAGACTTTATGTAGTTTTTGCTTTTGTAAATAGTAATAGGATACACGCATCTATCTACTCACACAGTTTGCAAGGGCAGTGATGCAAACACACGCAGACATATACACACAGATTAAAAAACAAAAACAAAAACAAACCAGAAACCCAGCCGCCGGGACGCTCGCTATCTAGCTTAATGATCACTGTGGGCTTCTGCCAGCTGTGCTTGTCTGGGGCGCGGAGACGGCTTCCCTTGAGCCCACTCTGATACAGCAGTATCCATGTACCGGAGAGGAGGTGGTACGAAGCTAGACCAGAATCCCCAGGAACTTTGCCAATGATTTCATTGTCGTTCTGCGCGGAGCAGAAAGCACCTGTCCACCACTTCACTCACCACCCCTCCCCAACGGTTTCTCATTCAAGGAGCAGGCAGTGAATGGAAGGTGAGCCGAATTAAGAGCCACTGAGTCTGTGTCTCTAGCATCTCTGATGGTCGTCTCCAGCGAAAGCAAACGTGTGTGAAAGCAAAGTCCTTCGCCTAAGAAGGCCGAGGATAGGTCGAGCTGGCAGTCCCGGTGAGGCATGGGGGCCATAGGGAGTTCTGAGTGCAGGCATTCAGGACTTCAGTGGGTGCAGAGGCCTCTGAGCACCGCAGGCCGACCTCTTGCCGGGCGCCACAGCCAAATCCTTTTCTGGCACAGGGATCTCCTCTGTAGAAGCCTGTGAGGGCTCCACAGATCCGGGAGAGAGGGCAAAAAGCTTCAAAATCGCCTCTTCTTCTTCTCTGTAATTTGCAAACCCAATGGGCTTGCCTATGCTGCCTATTCCAGGAACTCTGCCCCTGAAAAAATTACATATATATCTCCAATGCCATCATCAACAACTCTCTCCAATGTACCTCTCCTCTCCATACAGATTTAGGATAGATGGTGGATGGATGGGTGGGCATCTCTTCCCCTCCTTCTTTCAGTCTCCCTCCCTTTTCTTAGCAATTAGAAAATCATCAGCTCAGTGAAGGAATAATAACAATAATAATGTGGAGTGGCCAATTAGATACAAATTGTCTCACAAATATTGTGTACAGCTTGTAGTAAAACACCGCAGACATTTAGAAACGCTATATAAGTTTAAAAAAATGCAAAACTAGTCTATTGTAAAACAGATTTCACCTGAAATACAGCTGCTATAACCAAGGCGCTGAAAGGTTATTCAGAGGCACACATCTGTCTTCCCACCCTCCTCCCACATCCCCATCCTACCCCCACGTTACCCCACTCCTTGTTCTTTAAAGAGAGGAGCAACCAAATAATCCTTACTCAAAGTAAACAATATGTTTTGATCTGCAGAAAAGGTTGGAGGAAACAGTAGCCCTGGCGGCAGGGTATGTGCGGTCTCCTCCTGCTTAACGCTACTGTGTATCAGCGTTGAGAAGTCTGAATGCGTGTGTGAGCCTGTTCCCTTTCTTAATATAGGTTAGAATCCTCTGTATTTAAAAAGGAAGAAGAAAAAAAGATAAGAGAAAGATCCCTATCTTTATATCTAGATTTTGCTATCTCTCTAGATAGCAATAATAAAGCTGAAGTGAAAGGAAGAGAGTGGGAGAGAGAGAGAAATCCGCGCGGCTCCCAGTTCCGCCGCTTCCTTGTTTCCTGCAGTCAGATATCGTGGCAGGACGTGTCTGTTTTCACGGTGTGTGAATAAACCTCATGTGGCTGCTGATCCCCTGGTGGAGTCATTCTTTTCTCTTTCTGTCTTCGGTTACAGAACCAGACACGCACCACTTCTTTCTCCAACTGGAGGCTATCTGCCAGCGAGGAAATCTCCTGCGCGGCAGGCTTGGGACACTTGAGGAAATGCGTTTCCAGTACGCCCTTGACACTCACCTCGATGGAGGTTCGCTTCTTGCGCTTGCGACCCTGAGCGGCGATTTTGTCAATGCTGGTCGGGCTCCCTGTGGACGAATCAGCCTCCTCCAGCCACTTGTTCAGCAGCGGCTTCAGCTTGCACATGTTCTTGAAGCTCAGCTGCAAGGCCTCGAACCGGCAGATAGTGGTCTGTGAGAACACGTTGCCATACAGTGTGCCCAGCGCCAGCCCCACGTCCGCCTGAGTGAAGCCCAACTTGATTCTCCTTTGTTTGAACTGTTTGGCGAACTGTTCTAACTCATCCGAGGTTGGTGTCTCCTCGTCCGAGTGGTCCTGGCAGTGGTGCGAGCCTAGATCGCTGTGGTCTGGGGGATCCCGGAGCACCGGGTGTAGACTCTGTGCGGAGGTGGAGGCCGGCGGTGGAGTCAGTCCTCCGTGCTCCAGCATACCGCTCACTGTGAAGCCAGACTGTGAGTACACGTTAAGGGCTTGGCCGCTTGACGTGATAGACGGGTTCGGAGCTGGACTAGCCCCCCAGGCATTCGGATGGTTAGTGTGCGGAGAGTGGTGGGCGACGTGCGGTGAGCGGTGATGGATGATCGCACCCAACTGCAGGTCTTCGCGTCCAGGCTTCACGTCCTGCTGGTCCAGTGGGTTGGTGGCCAGTGTGGAAGACCATGGGCCTCCATCGCCCAGACTGGTCACCCATTGATGCCCGAGAGGATGCCCATTGCTAGGAACTCCCTGCAAGTAATCACTTTGGAGAAGTTTCTGAGGGTTTCGGAAAGGACTCCCCTGCTGCATGCTCGCAGAGTCCGCATGAACTAGGGAGCTAGAACTGAGAATGCTGTAGGGATTCGAGGCAGCTGTGGCCATGGTAGGTGAGGATCCCCTACTAGTTATAATGTGGCAAAGGGAGCAGCTTCAGCCTTTGACATCTACGGTGCGGGGGAGCCAAAGCCGCGACAAAGAGTTACCGGCACGCGCTCTGGCCAATTACAGCACATCTCGGCCTGGCCAGCCACGGGTTTGGCCAATGACTGCACGGGAGGCTGGGCTAACTTTCTAAATTAGGCGGGCAGAGCACTAGAGTTTCTGTATAAGATCTGAGCAGGAAGTAAATCAATCTTTCGGCTCCATTGGCTGCCTGGCTCTGAGTGGCAGCAGCTCATTTGATTAACCCTTTCCCCCTCCCTCCCACCTCTGACATTGTGGACTTCTGTAGTAGAGGGGGAAGTAAGAGGGGGGAGTGTGTTTTTGTGTGTTTGGGGCCTGGGAGGAGTTGGGTAGGGGGTGAGGTAGCAAACTGGTTTTAGAATTTCTTTTGTATTATTTAGATTTAGATTAACCAAAATCTAGAAAAAAATATACTAAGAAAGCAATGTAACCAGATTAAATACCATCTAGTTTTTAATTGGGATTTTTAAAAAAATCAAATTCATTTAATATCCTGGGCTAGTTGTGCCGGGGACTGTAAAACAAAATCTTGTACGAACTTTGAGCAAAGGGAATTGAAAGCTATTTTGACTTGTTTTATTTATTTCACTTTATCATTTATGAGAAACTTGATACCAAGGTCAGAAAGCACCTAAGAAAGAAATGCTCAGCTAATTCTGAAAATTTCGATTTAAGGCGTGAAGAACTAGAAGTTTCTGGGAAAATCTAATGTGATAAAAGTAAAATTTAATGTGATCCTGGCAAAATTTTTTTATTTTATTTTGAAGTTTGCTTTCCAATCCAGTTGGTCAATTGGATGACTTGCTTTTTATTACTGCTCCATGTCAGCTCCCATCAGCGGTTCCACAACTTCTTTCAGAGGCATTGCTTGCTGAAATGGACAGCCCTTTCTCACACTCACCACAAAAACTCATAGGACCAAATTTAATTAGGTACATAAGGGGATGTTCATGAATACTGCCTCTGATGCTGTTCCCTAGTAAAATTGTCTTTAATACGCACTTCTCCCCCTCCCCCTCCCAAACAAACTAAAGTAAATAGGAATCCTGTAGTGTGCCCTGAAAACTTCAGAGAGAGAGAGAGAGAGGGAGAGAGAGAGAGAGAGAGAGAGAGAGAGAGAGAGAGAGAGAGAGAAGTGATGGCGGGCTGTTTGGCTTTAAGTACCACTCCCCCCAACCCCAACACACATTCCCATCAGCTTCAGTTGCTTTCAGCTTGGGGGTACAAGACTGTTTTCACATTTTGATTAGAGGAAAGGACCATAAGAAAGACTCCTAAGCTTTTATAAGTTAGGGAAAGGCAAGTCCCACTACTCCACAGCCTTGTTCAAAAGCTTTGCTTATAAACTGAGTATGGTAAAATGCAAAGAATTTAGAGTATCTCTAGTTGAGAAAAGGGAACAGGGGATACCTAGCTGGATTTCTGAAGTTAAAAAAAAAAAGACCTTCTATTGCATGATTATGAAGGTAACCTAACTGCATAATTATACTTGCACTTACAGAAGACAACATCAGAGTTCCTTTATTGGTTTGAAATTCCATTAAATATATTGCAAGAGCTCCCAGGTTTAGCTTGATTTAAATTTGCATACATTTTCATATATTTAGCAGAAATAAAAGAAGGCTTGCAGCTACCAGAAAGTCATTAAGGCATTAGTTTCTCTAAGAAGACAGATCTGAAGAAAATGCAAGAAAATGAGAAAAAAATAAAAACCAGGTGAGCTATTCTGCCATTCCTATATATAGATAAACAGCATCTATTTCCTGTGAAATGAGTAATTTTTTATGAGAGCAGAGTGATAGGAGTTTATATTGGTAAATTTAAATTGTGTCTATTAAGCAGAAAAACATGGGGTCTGGGTGATATTTTTTTTTCCTTTCTCTCTCTCTTAAAAAAAAAAAAAGATAACCACTTAGTCGCTATTGGTAGAGATGATAATTTGCCATCTTCTCCCCCTCCTCCTTCTTATTGAAATTGTGGTTTCCTTTGCTGGTGTCTTATTGTAAAGGTTCATCTGCTTTTAACGTAGAAATTTATTTTTCCTTTCCCTCTCTTCCTCTGTCCCTTCTCCTTCTCTTCTCTTCTCCTTCTCTTCTCTTCTCTTCTCTTCTCTTCTCTTCTCTTCTCTTCTCTTCTCTTCTCAAGAATGTCTTTTCTTTACTACCAATGAACTGTGTGTATCTTCCTTTGTAAGAACACAATCTCATTTGTACCCGAACTTTTGCTTCCTGAAGAAAAAAGTACTTGTTAAAATCAAACAAAAATAAACGTTTTCAGGTGCTCTATTAGGCTGCCTGTTTAAGGATCCGTTTGCTAGTTTATGTCATGTCAGTTTAGAGGTCAGAGGGAAAAGCAATGAAAAAAAAATACAAGCAAAAAGATCATTATCAATGCCATGTTGTTGTAATGCTGGGTTCCCCACCCCCACCATCGCAGCTGCATTTGGGTGAAAGAGTTACTAATCTTAGTCTGGTCATTCAGGGGGTTAAGGTAATTATAAATTTAGAAGGATTTTGCATGGACAAAAAAGGGGATCCCTTTCCAATTCTGACTTGCCTGAATTCTTACAATCTGGGCAACCAATTTTGCCAGGCAAGCAAAAGGGGTTCAGACCATGCCCAAAGGCTGGGGCAGGGGCACTGCCAGGGAGAAGGTATCTGTGCCCAGAGACAGGTTTCTCACACCTTTGTTCTCTAATCTTTTAATGTAAAAATAGCTTCTGACAGGAGCAAAAACCAACGTTGTCATCCTTCTTCTCTCTCTCTCTCTCTCTCTCTCTCTCTCTCTCTCTCTCTCTTTCTCTCTTTCTTTCTGTCTTTCTTTCTTTCTTTCTTTCTTTCTTTCTTTCTTTCTTTCTTTCTTTCTTTCTTTCTTTCTTTCTTTCTGTCCTTTTAGTTTTTTCTTCTTTCCATTTACCCTCCCTCTTTCCTTCGTCCTTTCCATCTCTTCATTCTTTCTTTCTTCTTTCCTTTCTTGTTAAAAAATTAGTTCCCATGAATATGGATACTGCCTAATTCAGGTGCAGTCCCATCCTCTAGCAGCTGTGATATAATTTTCTCTTGCATGTAAGATGTTTTGTTTTCTGAGGAAAATATCTGCATATAGTAAAATCTTCTTGCTGCTCTGACTAATCTACTGGAGAGGTTTCCTTCGCCTTCTCCTGTCAGTCTAACTTCCCAAGTGTAACAGATGCTGCTCTCAAGCGCTCCTTTCTGTGGCTTCTCTTTATTCAGCCTTGCATATTTCTCCCCATGATCTGGGTTTCCATAGAGAGAGGAATAAAAGGGGGGACCATGGCCACAAATCCCCTGCCCCATGCAAAATAAAAGAGACTCATTCAATAGAGAACCTGGTCTGGACATGGGAGAGAAATAAGTACATGTGAAGCTACTGTTGCAAAGAACTGGTAACTTAGTTTTCATAGACTGATTTTAAATTAAACTCAAAGTTACCACTGGTAACCTGCTCTCATGCGTGGTTGGGGTAAATACATATCTTGGCATTCTTTTCATCCTGATATTGAAGTCCACTAACAGGTCCTCAGATCTTATTTATCCCCCACCATTGGTATAGTTTGAATATAATAATAGTTGCCCCAACCCTAGCAGGTTGGGATAACAAAAAGTCATCTTGGAGTGGAGCCCAAGTTAGAAGTAGAGGAACTGTAATTTTATCAAGTTCACACACCTGCTTCCAGCAAGGTAGGACAGGTTTCAAACTCTTGCTGGGCCAGCACATAGCACAAACTTCATTCCTTCTTGGATTGCCTTCCACCTGGAGTGGGTTTGCCACTTCACCCTACCCATCACTTTGCTTGTTTTATAAAAGGGAAATTTCACTACTTGCTGGAAGAAAATCAGATTGGTTTGATTTATTTGTATGTTCATTCGTTTGTAACCTGGGATTGTGACTCTCATTCCTCACAAGTGAGTGTTTTCCCAGACATTCCCAGCCTCCTTGGAAGCAAGGAAGGAGTGACAAAAAAACTAAGTTGCACTTCTGTGGAAGCATAAGAGCTTGGTAGCAGCTGGAAGTCTGTGCCTAAGTTTGTTCAGAAATGGAAATTATGCTTTTTGTAGATTTTAGTATAGATGATGAGTATAGATTGTATCGATTATGAAGCATTCTCATTATCTGTACAAATGGAAGAGGGGAAGTGGTCTGTGGCTGATGAGAGTTGGGGAAGGGGTCAGGAAAGAAGGCTAAAAAGCCAGATTTGAATGTGTATAATACAGCATGAAGTTCCACAGAGTAGGACATGGCACATAGGTATGACTTCAAGATTGAAACCATCGTCTTCAACAGGAGTCCACTTTGGAAATAGGACTACTTAGATTGTGCTTGGTAGGTACAAGTACATATTTTATTTTTATAACTTGGGGGCTTGTCAGGGAAGGGAAACAAATGGACAGATTCTGAAAGCAACAGGAAAATAAGCCTTGTTTTGGCATCTGTACTTTGGGCTCATTAGAGGTTCTCAGTGTGAGTAATAGCTACTCTTTAGAGCACCAGCCTACTGTAGCTCCTCTTACAGTTGTTACTGTTCTTCTTCTTCCACTTACTGCTCTTCCTCTTTGTTTTCCTTTTCTTCCTCCTTCTCCTTTCTTCTTCTTCCTCCTCCTCCTCCTCCTCCTCCTCCTCCTCGTCTTCTTCTTCTTCTTCTTCTTCATAAACTGTGTGGAGGGAAGGCAAAGGAGCTCATAATAATCTGGGAAAGAATCTTTAAAAAATTAGACAACATTAGGGGCTCCTGGGTGGCTCAGTCATTTGAACTTTTGACTTCAGCTCAGGTCATGATCTCCCCATCAGTGTGTTCGAGCCCACATCAGGCTGACAGCTCAGAGTCTGGAAACTGCTTCAGATTCTGTCTCCCTTCTCTCTTTGTCCTTCCCCTACATACATTCTGTCTATCTCTGTCTCTCAAAAATGAATAGATGTTAAAAACTTTAAAAAATTAGACATTAGCAGGTATTAGCCAATACCAACTCAAACTCAATTAGTTCAATTTTTAAATTCTGTTAGCTTTCCTTGAACATGAGGAAATGGATCTTTAGAGAAAAGGGGAGAGGGAGAGGAAGAGGGAGAGGGAGGAATGAGAACATATAGTGAATGCTGCAGCAGACATAATTTTAAAATTAAGATATCCATCATGAAGAAAATTCATATATATATATATATTATATATATATATCTCAATCTTTAAGAGCACTAGTTATTTACTAAACAAATCGATTGTCAGTTAGGAAGTGGAGAGGAATTGTGTAGTTGGGACTGTGGATAGGATGGTTAGAGAAGACAGGGACAATAGAGACCCTCACTGCGAATGGAAAGGATATGGGCTCCCACAGCTGTGTTGTCAAGGTCGCATTGATTCACTCTCAGTTTCTCTTCTGAGGTCAATTCCTCCCTTGCCATTGCCATTGTCAGTGCGTGAACTCTGATCTTACAGGGTCCCAGGGAAAAAGCTGTACAGAGAGAGAACTTTTGTTGACTACTCTGTATGGTTCTCATATTCCCGGGACCAGGATTTGGGGTGTCTAGGAATCGTTGTGCATATTTTGCAGTTACTTGTTTTGCACCTTAGACAGAACTTAGGTTTGTAGAATCCAGTTGATGATTTTACAAAACAGAGATCCCATGTGAAATTAACTTTTTTTTTAAAGTGGAGTAGTGGAATGTTTCCAAATTTAAACCGCAGTGGTGGTTTTTATCTATATTTTGATTTTTCTTTCTTTAATTAAAATTTATTGTTTTATTTATTTTTGAGAGAGAGAGATAGACAGCGTGAGCAGGGAAGGGTCAGAGAGAGAGAGAGAGAGAGGCAGAATCTGAAGACAAGCTCCAGGCTCTGAGCTAGCTGTCAGCACAGAGCCTGACACAGGGCTCAAACTCACAAACTGTGAGATAATGACCTGAGCTGAAGTTGGATGCCTAACCAACTGAACCATCCAGGCACCCATTTTCTTAAAGTCAGAAATTGTGAGAGTATTAAGGAAGGGAAAAATATAGTTCCAGCTGTTTGATCAATCAGAAGGAGTGTAGAAATAATCTCCTATCTTAAACTCTGTAGGTCATTATTCACGGTATCAATATATTATCTAGTTTTACATTAGACAGCTTTTAGAAGTCATTTTTGTAGTTACAACGGATTACAGTTGTAACACGCAACATGCTCAGATTTCATACATAACTGAGATCCTGTTTCCCTGAACTTTTGCCACTCCTGCTTTTTCTTAGTAAATAGTATTTATCTGAAATAGCTAGCATTCGGTATCCATGTGAGGTAAAAGGACTACAGGAAATTTGATTACAGATCAAAATATGTGCTCCTTCTAGGAAAACAATTTTAGTAAGTAATCTACTGAGTACTCTGGGCTCACATTACTATTTCCAGGCCCCCAAGTGAGCAAGAAACTATCATATTTGAAAATAAGCAACTGACCAGATTTAACTTGCTGTCTTCATTCAGAAATTTGTTTTGTTTTGTTTTGTTTTCCTGGAGGGACTGGGTAGGGAAGGTGGTTGATGATTGTGAGAAAAAATGTGTGCGTGTATGTGAGTGTGTGTATGTGTATATATATTCATATATATATATATGAGAGAGAATGAGGGAATGAGGTTGAGAGAAAGAGAACATGTTTGAGGAAAAGTCGACTTTGCAAGGGCATTTTGGACATTCAATTTTTACAAGAATATTAGTGCTTTCTCTGTTATGATTGTTGTGTTCATTATTGAGGGGTTGGTATAGGTTTCCTGAGTGCTATTAAAATCTCCATCTCCAGTAACTTTTTTTGAGCCATCTCTGGAACTTTACTCTCAATTGGGGACATCAATATGACTCCCCTGCTTGAAAAATAGATCTACTTTATCTAGTATTTTGGCTTCTGGCTGCTTATGAACACATGTCATTGCATGTGTCTATTTTATATACAAGACTTTTTTTGGAGTCTCTTTTCAATGTTCACGCACTCAGATGGGCCAGCAAAAGAACCCAGCCCCTCATGAAGTCTTATTCCTTGATGGATCTGCTCCTCCCATGTCTATGTCTCTGTGACTAGCCTGCTCTCAATTCTAGTGTTGCCAAGAACCCAAGTTTTCTCACTTGAATCTGCAGAAAGTCAGGACCAGAGAGAATCAAGGAGCTGTCCCCAAAGCTCTGTACACGGCCTTAGCAGGAGAGGCAGCAATCTGGGCAGCAACAGGATCCCTCACCTTCATTTGGCTAAAATGCTCAAATGAAGCCCAAAGACTAGACCTGACTTCAGCCTCTCGGATACATCTGAATAAAGGTGGCTGAATTAGGACAGCGGTGGGGGTGTTAAACTGAGAATTCCTATCTTAAGATACTTTTGTGAATGAGAATTCTTTAAGCCAAATTTGTTCAATTCCAAAAACCAGGCAGCTAGCAAGAGGGGCTTATTTTTCCAGCTTCTGGGCTCCCATTGCTCCTCCTTCCCCAGGCTCTTGTCCTCTATTTGAAGCAAGATCCCTGAGATAGAGTCAAGGCCTAATTATCCCAATTGGAAGTGGAGGGAGGGAGTAAGAATCTAGAAGATCCAGCACCAAGGCAGCTGTGTGAGCTTTGAAGCTTACAGTAATTTGTTGCTCAGGATCCCCTGGACCTGGGTAGCCTGGCTGAGCATCTTTTTCCCTGGATAGCCTCTACCTTTCATGTATGGGTCTCGTTAAACAATCTTAAGACCAATGTTCTTCTCTGTAGTCCTCATAAAAGTAAGGTGCTAAAGGTAACCCTTTCTCAGGAGGCAAGGTCCAGCCCTTTCACTGACAAATACTTTATGTTATCACAGCTCTGATTCAGTGACACTCTTCCTTGGAGGGGTGTGTAGGAGAGCATCATCCCCATGACGCTTCTTGAGCTTGTGTGGGAGGGTGGGAGTGGTGAAAGTCACCCTAAAATGTTTTGTCCAGGTACTAAAATATCAGCTCAGATCACATTAAGGACAGCAGGATTTAAACCTACCTAAACTTCCTTAAAAATAGAAAATTTCTGTTTTTAACAATTGACAGAGGCGAGAGAAACCTTAGGTTTCTAAAAAAAAAACATGATTAGAGCAATCTAAATATCAACACTCAGATTTATCTTATATATCCTAAATATTCATTTAAACTTATTAAAATGATAGTGATAATGAGACTGTCTCCTTATTCTGCCTATCCTCTTCTTACTACTTCTACTTTTGAAAAGAGATTGGAGTTTCTGTTTGAAGTAAAATTGTAATTCAATTACTTCTCCACTCATTTTTATTTTTAATTATTTTTAAAGAAGTTTGTTTTTTTCATTTTTATTAATTTTAATTTTTATTTATTTTTTAAATTTTTTTATTTTTATTTTTATTATTTTTTTCCAATATTTTATTGTCAAGTTGTTTTCCATACAACACCCAGTGCTCTTCCCCTTAAGTGCCCACCACCATCACCACCACCTCTTTTCCGCCCTCCCCCTTCCCCTTATCACAGACAATTAGATTTAAAGCCCTATTTAATAATCCACTCTACCATATTTTAAAAGGTGTGATACATAATCTTGCTATGAAAGGAAACAAGAATATAGTTATTGGAAAGCTTGGGAGTATTGGGGAACAACACAATGAAGTTGAGAGTAAAATAAGTGCAGCTAATGTTCACTAGCCTTAAAGGATCCTTTATAAACACTTTCTAATACTTGTTTGTAAGTAAAAATCATCTCTGTCATGCATAACATATTGGAGATCATTTTGTCTTCATGGGATGATGCTTACCCTTGGAGGTGATTGGTGAAAGTAAATAATGATCATGAAATAAGCTAGAACAGATGAAGGATGGACATTTGTTGACAAAGATATGTTAAAGTGCTCCTAGCTTATATACTTTTAGCTGGACACTCTGTTTTCAGATGTATTGGAGTACTTCTGAATTGGTGGATATACAAACTGCTTTGAAATGACTAGTAGTGTAGAAGTACGTTGCAAGTAAACTTAGTGAATTGAGATGATTCTCTATCAGTTTAATTTATGTTTTATAGTTAGTTTAGCATTCTGATTTGATTGCCTTAGTAATGTGAATTGCCTACAGCTGCTGATGATACAGCTTTAATTCTGTTTTAAAGGTCATGTAAACACGTGCCTGTAACATAAGGAATGCAAATTCAATTCCCTTTTAATGTTTTCTTACACTCACTTCACAGCCTTCACCTAGAAAATTAGCAGGGTTTAATATAAAACTATTTTAATAGTATGTTTCCATTAAAATCCTTTTCCAATGTTTTACTTTTCCTTTTACAGGGTAAAGAAGTCTTCCTCTACTTGTCAGTGCATAGTGCATGCAACACACATCACTCATAGTGGAAGGCAGAAAAACATTTCTGTTAAGATCTATCTGATATTTTACTAAGAACTGAGAACTTCATTTCAATCTCCCTGTAGCTGCAGGTAAAAAAGACACAAAGTAGATAATCTAACTATATTTTATATTGTAGTGCATTCAGAATATTATGTGTGTATAAGAGTTTCTAGTCATAAGAAGTTTTACAATATGAACACATGATTGAAAATGAACTGGGGAAAGAATATATCAAGAGGAAAAAACATTTAAAATAGAATTGGCATAGAGAAGAATGCTTTAGTTCTTCCAAATTAATATAAAATTATACAAATTATGGCTCCAAGTTTCTACAGCTTAAATATTGGTGGCTATGCAGATTCATTTTTTAACATTGCTTTCTAAAATATATTAAGACCTTGAAAGTAGTGTAAATGTATGCAATAAATTATATTAAAACTTCATCTAATGTGCTTTAACTAATTGAATAAATCTTTACAAAATATGCAAATCTTAGTGGAAGAGACAGTGGGAGTGAAGGAAGTAGGGAAGTAAACATACAGGCTGAAATAAAATGGAAAACTTAACCTAATGTTTGTGGTGATATCATTGTGCTGTTTTAGTTTATATCTCTGTTATACGTATATCTCTAAACTAAACATTGATGTTTAACTGGAGATAATGTTTTCAAATACATTTTTCCTTAAATTAGATTGGCCAAGTGATGGGAGTCTTAAAAAAAGTATAACTATCACGTCATCTGCAAAAAGTGCAAGTTTGACTTCATCTTTGGCAATTCTGATGCCTTTTATTTCCTTTTGTTGTCTGATTGCTGATGCTAGGACTTCCAGCACTATGTTAAACAGCAGTGGTGAGAGAGGACATCCCTGTCGTGTTCCTGATCTCGGGGGAAAGCTCTCAGTTTTTCCCAGCTTGACAATAAAATATAAAAGAAAAAAAAATAAAATGTTATAGTAAAATGTAATGTTTAGCTTGTAAATTTTCTAAAACGACCATGGTTTATTTTTATAGAGTTGAATCTATAAATTAACTGCATTTTAATGAGGTTTTAAATAAAATTATTTGTTCAGAAAAATTATAAATAAGAATATATAAATAAATTTATTTGTTAACATATTGTTAATATAACACAAATTAAAATAAAATAAAAACACATATAAATGAAGTCTAAATGTAATGAGCCTTAATGCAGTTTCATTTGGTGCAAAGAAAAAGAATTCAAAAGCTTGGGCTTTAATTCTGGAAGACTGCTTCAGTTTCAGTCTAGGAAATAGGTATTGTTCTGTGTTTGTGTTTCAAAATTCACAACTCATGAATAATTATGAATGATCATAGAGTAAAAGAGTATGGCCATGAAAATCTTACGTGCTAATCTAAGTGGTCTATGGTTTTTAAATTTTTGTTTCATTTTGTCTTAAATTTTGCCTCTGATTTGCTGCTATACACTTTTCAAGCTCATCTTTATTCCCCCCCCCCCTTACTTAGTAGCAGGGAACTCAACATACAAAGTGCGTATTTAAAACCTGGAAAAAAATGCTACATTTTGATTAACACTTTGGACTCTAGCATTATAATACAGAAGAGATAGCTGACAAGAGACAAAATCAGTATGAGAGCAGATTCTGTTTTCTGTGAACTGGGTCCCCCCGCTTTAGATTAGTATTAGTTAGAATTTAAATTTCATGGAGATGAATTTGTTTTTGTTATTATTTTATACAATCTTACTGTTGGTGTATATATATTCTTAGAATGAAAACCACAACTGGGAAAGCTATATTACACATTGAATTGTAAAAATTCCTAATGTGTTTTTGTTTTTGATAGAAGACCTTTAGTTACACGATTATTGTCTTGCTTAAAAAAAATTTAAATTGTGTAATGATGCAAGCCCTACATTTTTTTTGGAATTTGCATTTTGAGCAATAAATAAATTCTAAAGAACAAATTTCTAGTTTTTCATCCTAATTTAAAAGTTTAAGGACTCTCTTCACAAAATTGGTCCTTTAAATAGAAATAGGTTGTAAATAAAATAGAACTCCAAAACCAAATCTCTGCATGGAGGTCTGTTTTATGTCTGAGCTTAATGATAATCACTCACTGATTTGGTTGTGGGCATTTGATGTCACTTTAGTCAGATGATACTGTATCCACAACTGTCAGTTTCAATGTAGGTACACCTTTTACTGTAATTGTGTTTTCAGTGCCATTTTTCTGTCAGAAAGTTACAAAGGTATTTCTCACAGTTGAAAATTAGCTATTTCATTACTGCATTCTGCAACAAAAGAGAGATTTTTGTTCATGTGCAAGTGGAATGTATCTCAGGAAAGTACTTTGTCTGAAGTAGCTGGACTAATAATAACATTTAAAATAGAAAAAAAAACAAATAAATAAACAAACAAACCTAGACATTTACATCTAATCCAGGCATGCTGCAATTTACTTACTCGTTAATGATTATGCTTCTTTAAATTGTGTGTATAAACTCATATATCCTGAAAACAAACCAGGCTGCTTTATAATGCAGCTAATCCTACTACCATGCATTTTCATATTTGTCTCAACTGCAGCCTATTCCCATAATTTTCTAATATTCTCTAGCTCCCCCTTTTAAACAATGGTATCTTCTGTTTGTGCTCTGAGAATGAGTGGTATGACCACGAATAGGTTATATAGAGATAGTCTGTGGCTGATTCTGTTAATGTCCTTATCAGTAAGTAGGTATAAATATGAAAAGATTTAAATGACTTTATTAAATTAAATATGACACTGTAAAACATCTGTCTCTTGTCAAGTCATGATATAATAATACAGATGGAAATATTAGTTATACCTATTCAGAGAAAGTTTATACATATATTTAAGATAAAGTTCATTAGAACTGAGCAAAACACAATGTGTTTACAGAATGAATCACAATTCAACATTTCCTAATAATGTATGTTCTTGTATGTTCTACTATGTGTTTTTCTTCATTATCTTCTTATATCTGAAGTTCTATTACCACCCCTTTCCCTCCACCCCATATATTTGATCATTTCTCTAAGTCCCTTGGCTGAACCAATCTCTTTTCATGCAGAGGATAAAAAGAGAAGAACTTCAAAGTAGGTTCAGGTAATTAACAGCTGAGGGGAATATAATCTAAAACATAGGCCCTGCTTTGCACCCAGGCTGGATCGCTAAGCCAGCCGGCAAGAGAGTGTCTATTCCCTATAGCATCTAAATCTGCTTCCTCTGAACAGCACTGCCAGGCCTCCAGTTATCACATCTGCATTTCAAACACCGTGGCTTTGGCATTAATTATTAATTAGCCTACAGTCACCCTAGAGGATTCAAGTTCCAGCCTGCACATACTTATTCATTGACCTCTATCTTAGTTTTTCTTGGGAGAAAAAACTTGGTAGAATGCTTAATAATTTCCTTTCTCTCTGACCTTCTGGTCAAGTTTTATGGAGGGGAAACTGTATATTTTCCAAGTGGGAATAATCACACAGTAGCCCCAAAACTTTTTTACAGTAAAATATTTTGTCAAATGATTTGGACCCAGAAAGAGTGGAATGATTTATAAATGGTATTGAGTAATGAAGTATACTTTTTAATGTTCAACACATTGACTGGAGTTTCCTCAAATTGGGAGATAAGGTGATGGGACAAAGCCCAATATTCCTTAGTTTTCCGTGAGGGCAATTGCAGAATTTGTAAAGTAAGCTGGATTTCAACCTTGGAAAATATATATGTTCATGATCAATGAAACTACTTATAGCTGCATCACATGCTGGAATGTCCAAATTAATTATAAACATGTTTGCACTCATAGGTCTAGCAGGAAAACAAGAGAGACCTAATGGAGAACCAGGGGGAGCAGAGGAGGGAGAGAGAGTTGGGGAGAGAGAGGGATGCAAAACTTGAGAGACTATTGAATGCTGAGAATGAACTGAGGGTTGAGGGGGAAGGGGGAGGGGGAAAAGAGGTGGTGGTGATGGTGGAGGGCACTTAAGGGGAAGAGCACTGGGTGTTGTATGGAAAACAATTTGACAATAAAATATTATGGAAAAAATTATTTAAAATATAGGTCGCCTAATGACTGTGTATTTCAAATAAAAATCTAAATATGCTCCTCTCATAAGAGTAAATATTTTAATGTGTAAATTATTAAGCTATTTGTGACAAACTTTTGGGCCTAAACATTGGAACAGTATATAATAGAAAAGTGATTGAGTTGAGTTGAGAATTATGCAGACCTGAGTTTGTATCTCAGTTCCACCACTTAATAAGTGACCTTAACTACATATCATTTTTGAAACTTACTTCCCTTTAGAAAAATGAGGCAACATTAGAACCTACCTCATGGAGTTGTTATAAGAATTGTATAGCATGATGCATATAAATTGTTCATCACGTTTATCTTAGTGCCTGACCTATAATAATGTTCAATAAGGGTTCATATTTAAATAATATTTGTTACATTATTTTATTGTGAGATTTCTATAGTTTGTATTAATTTGGTTTTATTTAAATGTCAATTCCTCACTGCATGTATTTCCCAATATAGGAGCTTTTTATTTTATTTTATTTTTTAAAAATGTTTTAACTTATTTTGAGAGAGAGAGAGAGAGAGAGAGAGGGGCTCCAAGCTCTGAACTAGCTGTCAGCACAAAGCCCAACACTGGGCTCAAATCCACTAACCGTGAAGTCATGACCTGAGCGGAAGTTGGACGCTCAACCAACTGACCCAGCCGGGCACTCTTGACATAGGAGCTTTTAACAACCACGTATGAACACAGCTCCTGCTTTCCTACTCAGAAACTACTATCACTTGTTCTCCTAGTAGCACTCATTTGCAATAGTAATTGCCCTTTTCTTCACCCCAAATATGTTTTCTTGCTTTGTACCCTGACATTTCTTCTGGAATCTATTCATCACTGCTAAAAATCTCTCCTCTTAATACGAGAGACCTTGGGGGGCTTTCTCAACATTTGAACTTTATTGTTGGCATTTGGAGCATCCTTTTGAAACACAGTCCCTGTAAACTGTTTCTATACCTGAAATTCATCCATGAAATCCTCACCAAGAAAAATTTTACAAGATTTGGATTAAGGTACAGGTATATCTACCTCTGCCAATACTGGGAGTCTGGTTCTAATACATAAGAGGAAGGAATTGGTATTCTGTTGTCTTGAGTTTAAATTCAGAAATGCTATCCCATGCAAATAATGCTATAACTGGTAGTTAAGGCCTGGTACCATAAACATGTAATGTTTTGATTATTTTCCTTTTTATGTAGGAAAAATAAGTGTTTTTCTCAAAGATTTATACATTTTAAAGTTCTTATTTTACCACAGTTTTTCATTGTCACCATTTACATTGGAGGACAATTAGGTTAGTCAAATAAATGGATCAACTGAGGTGAGAATGTTAATTTTTACAAGAAGATAATTATTTCTACATGGATTTTAAACAAATAATTCAGGTACAGGTATAGAGAACCTGTAAAAATACTTAAAAAACAGCTATGTTATAGAGAAGTTAGTGGTCAGTGAATCAGAGTGCTCTAGGAGCATGGAGTAGGGTTCTATATTAGGTTTTGCGCCATTCTTCATGTTTTAAGGAAAGACTGAAATGAAAGCATAGAAACCATATTTAGACAATTTCAGGGATAATTAATATATTATAGGAGACTTAAAATTCTAAAACATTTCAACAGTGTGGAATGTTAGGATAAAACCTTCAGACAAAGAAAGTTGTAGTTAGATGGGACTTCACAAGTCATCTAAATTCATATAGAAATCTCTTCTATAACTTTCCTAAGCAATAGTTCTCTACTTTTAATGGAATATGTCAACTGGGAAGGAGCTTATGACATTCAAAAGCATCATATTCCATTTTGTCAAGCTATGTTAGAAAGTTATTTCTTGCATTAAACTAAAGTATTCTAACCTAGTTTGGTGAGACAATTTCTCTTTCTATATTCTATCTCTTTAAATATCTGAAAACAATTTCTGTGCTGCACCTTCTTCCTTTGGTCTATTCTTTTTTAATTTTTGTTTAATTCATTTTTTGGATTAACACCCAAGTTATTTAGCATACCATGCAACAATGATGTCAGGAGTAGATTCCTTAATACCCTTTAACCATTTAGCTCACACCCCCTCCCACAACCCCTACAGGAACTCTTTTTTTGTTCTCCATATTTAAGAGACTTTTATGTTTTTTGTCTACTCACTGTTTTTACATTATTTTTGCTTCCCTTCCCTTATGATTACCTTTTCTGTATCTTAAAGTCTTCATATGAGTGAAGCTATATGATATTTGTCTTTCTCTGACTGAATAATTCACTTAGCATACTACTCTCTAGTTGCATCTACATAGTTGCAAATGGCAAGATTTCATATTTTTGATTGCCGAGTAATACTGCATTGTACATATACCACAACTTTTTTATCCATTCATTCATCAGTGAACATTTGGGATCTTTCCATACTTTGGCTATTGTTGATAGTACTACCCAGTCTTTATTATCAGATCTCTATTCTCATCCTGACCAGGAATTGTGCATCTATCCTTTGTCTCTGGCTTCCATCCACTCCCTGCTTTGACACTGTCCATGACCATGCCATCAGTTTTCCAGGTGGTGCCTCTCTCCTGAGTTTTATCTCAGATGCGACTGTGTTTCCAGATCCCTCACTTCAGAGGGACTGTGGCTTTGACTCATTCAGATCCTCTGGGGGACGGTCTCACTGAGCAATGCCTGGGTGCCAGCTGCACCTAGGAACATTCAAGGGACAGTACTGCTGCTTCTGTCCAGAGACTATGGCTGCGTGCCAGCTGACCCCAGAGAAATTTCAAGGAATTATGTAGCAGCAGCATTTCAGGGATTATGAAAAATCCATGTGGCCCAAGGACCTCCTGGACACACTCTTCTCCTGGGAATTTGCCCTTACCACAAGAGCACCAACAGGTATTGAGCTGCAGAGTTTTAGACTCTGTTCTCCCCCGTTTATAGAGTCTTAATGGAATTAAAACCCTCTCTTGTCTCCTCTCTCCCCTTTTATTTTAGTCCCTGTGGCTCTTTCCGCTTTTCCACTTTCTCTCCAGCTGCTTCTTTTAGAGTGCTTTTTCTGTACTCTTCTCCCATCTCCATCCTCTCTCCATAAGCAAAAACAGTTCCCTGCCTTCTGCAACTTCTCTCTCCCCCAGTTCACTTCTCTGCACTGCATACTTGCTGAGTTGTGGTTCTCAGGTTGTGCAGATTGTTGTGTTAATCCTCACATCAGTTTTCTAGGTGTGCAGGATGGTTTAGTGTTGATCTGTCTTTATTTCATGTACATGAGGTGGAGAAAAGTATTCCATAGTGTTCTGCCTTCTGGCTTCTTTCCTTCTCCTTTTTCTATTCTTTTTTTACGCAGTTTAAAAAAATGTTTATTTATTTTTGAGAGAGAGACAGAGCATGAGTGGATGAGGAGCACAAAGAGAGGGAGACACAGAATCGAAACAGGCTCCAGGCTCTGAGCTGTCAGCACAGAGCCCAATGCAGGGCTCAAACCCACAAACCATGAAATCATGACATGAACTGAAGTTGGATGCTTAACCTATTAAGCCACCCAGGTGCCCATCCTTTTTTCTATTTTTAATGTCCTCAGTTACATTACCCATTCATTGCTGAAGTGGATTTAAGATCACTCACTAGTAGTCTTTGTAAGCTGTCATAAAAAATACCAAACATCAAATGGCTTAAACAATAGACATTTATTTCTCACAGTTGTGAACTGGAAGTCCAAGATGAGGGTGCCTGCATGGCTGGGTCTGGTGATTGTAAAATCTATCTTCCTGATTTGCAGATGGCCTCCTTTTTGCTGTGTGAAAGAGAGAGAAAGAGAGGGGAGAAAGAGATAGAGAATCTTCCTCAAAAATTCTATCAGATAAGGATCTTACACTTATGACCTCATTTAACCTTCATTACCTCCTAAAGGCCTTATTTACAGACAGAGTCATCATAAGGGATTGGTCTTCAACATATGAATTTGAAAGGAGGACACAATTCAGACATTAGCACTCACTATCCTAGATTCATACACTTAGCCCCTTAGCATTCTAGTATAGTCAAAACCACTTTTACAATGTAGTGAACTAAAGTAATCTGGGTGATATGTGAGCAGTGCAAATCACAATGGGACTATTCCTCTTTTTGACAATAAACTATAATTTTATATTATGACTTAAGACTGTATTCAGGTTTTCAATAGTTTTTTGGAGAACATATAAATATATAATGAAAAAACAAACAATCCCACGACTCAAATTTCATATTTTGGTGGCATTTTTCAGTTTTATCTTTGCTTTTAAATATCTATACACATAATGGTGGTAAACTTTAAGAAATTTTACATACTGATGATTTCAACTTAACATTATATTATATAAATTACTACATTATGACAAACTCTTCCTAAACACTTTTAGAGGTTTAATACTATTTTCTCTTTTTTTAAAGGCATTTTGAAATTTATTTATTTGTTTTAGTAATCACTACAACCCTGAACTTATGACCCAAAGATCCATTGTAAGTTTATCTCAAATATTAGCTATTCTTATGATTGGTTGTGTACAAATTATAGATCCTCTATATCATTGTCTACATTGAAAAAAACTGTTGAAAATCATAAGACCATTTTTGTTCTTGATTCCCTTGCCTCTGGGGATGTGTCGAGGAAGAAATTGCTGCTGTGGAGGTCTAGGAGGCTACTTCCTGCTTCTTCCTTAAGGGTTTTTATGGCTTCCTGTCTCACATTCAGATCCTTTATCCATTTTGAGTTTATTTTTGTGAATGGTGTCAGAAAGTGGTCTAATTTCATTTTTATACATGTTGCTGTCCCGCTCTCCCAATATCACCTGTTGAAGTCCACTAGACACTCTTTCTTGCTTTGCCAAAGATTAATTGGCCATATACTTGTGAGTCCAGTTCAGGGTTCTCTATTCTATTCTATTGGTCCATGTGTCTGTTTTTGTGCCAATACCATACTGTCTTGATGATGCCAGCTTTGTAGTAGAGGCTAAAATCTGGGATTGTGATGCCTCCTGTTTTGGTTTTCCTCTTCAATAGTACTTTGGCTATTCGGGTTTTTTTTTTTTGTGTGTGTGTTTCCATATGAATTTTAAGAGAGTTTGTTCTAGCTTTTAGAAGATCGCTGGTACCCAGTGTTCATAGCAGCAATGTCAACAATAGCCAAAACATGGAAGGAGCCTAAATGTCCATCACCTGACGAATGGATCAAGAAGATGTGGTATATATTCATGATGGAGTACTACATGGCAATGAGAGGGAATGACATATGGCCCTTTGTAGGAAAGTGGATGGACATTGAGGGTGTCATGCTGAGTGAAGTAAGCCAGGCAGAGAAGGACAGAAACCGTATGTTTGCACTCATAGGTCTAGCAGGAAAACAAGAGAGA
>NC_043717.1:60330574-60333145 GCF_006229205.1 Suricata suricatta | reverse complement strand
ATGGAGTACTACATGGCAATGAGAGGGAATGACATATGGCCCTTTGTAGGAAAGTGGATGGACATTGAGGGTGTCATGCTGAGTGAAGTAAGCCAGGCAGAGAAGGACAGAAACCGTATGTTTGCACTCATAGGTCTAGCAGGAAAACAAGAGAGACCTAATGGAGAACCAAGCGGAGCGGAGGAGGAAGAGAGAGTTGGGGAGAGAGAGGGATGCAAAACTTGAGAGACTATTGAATGCTGAGAATGAACTGAGGGTTGAGGGGGAAGGGGGAGGAGGGAAAGAGGTGGTGGGGATGGTGGAGGGCACTTAAGGGGAAGAGCACTGGGTGTTGTATGGAAAACAATTTGACAATAAAATATTATGGAAAAAAAAAGAAGATCGCTGGTGCAATTTTGATGGGGATTGCATTGAATGTGTAGATTGCTTTGGGTAATAAAGACATTTAAACAATGTTTATTCTTCCGATCCATGAGCATGGAATGTTTTTCCATTTCTTTTTGTCTTCTTCAATTTCCTTCATAAGTCTTCTATAATTTTCAGCCTACAGGTCTTTTACATCTTTGGTTAGGTTTATTCCTAGGTATTTGATGGTTTTTCGTGCAGTTGTGAATGGGATCTCTTTCTTGCTTTCTCTTTCTGTAGCTTCATTTTTCGTGTATAAGAATGCAACTGATTTCTGTACATTGACTTTGTACCCTGCAACATTACTGAATTCATTGATCAGTTCTAGAAGGCTTCTGGTGAAGTCGATTGGGTTTTCCATGTAGAGTATCATGTCGTCTGCGAAAAGGGAAAGTTTGACTTCTTCTTTGCGGATTCTGATGCCTTTTATTTCATTTTGTTGTCTGATTGCTGATGCTAGGACTTCCAACACTATGTTAAACAACAATGGTGAGAGTGGACACCCCTGTCGTGTCCCTGATTTCAAATGGTAAGCTCTCAGTTTTTCCCCATTGAGGATAACATTGGCTGTGGGCTTTTCGTAAATGGCTTTTATGATGTTCAAGTAAGTTCCTTCTATCCCAACTTTCTCAAGGGTTTTTATTAAGAAGAGATGTAGTATTTTGTCGAATGACTTTTCAGCATCTATCGACAGGATCATATGATTTTTTCTTTTGTTGATGTTGATTATCACATTAATGGATTTGCGAATATTGAACCAGCTTTGTAACCCAGGAATAAATCCCACTTGATCATAATGGATAATACTTTTTATATGCTGTTGAATTCGATTTGCTAGTATCTTGTTGAGTATTTTTGCATCTGTATTCATTAAGGATATTGGCTTGTAGTTTTCATTTTTCGTTGGGCCTCTGCCTAGCTTAGGAATCAGAGTAATATGTTCTTCGTAGAATGAGTCCTATAGTCTTCCTTCCATTTCTATTTTTTGGAATAGCTTGAGAAGGATTAGCGTTAACTCTGCTTGAAACATCAGGTAGAATTCCGCTGGGAATCCATCTGGTACTGGGCTTTTATTCGTTGGGAGATTTTTGATAACTGATTTGATTTCTTCACTGGGTATGGGTCTGTTCCGATTTTCTACCTCTTCCCGTTTGAATTTTGGTAGTGCATGTGTGTTTAGAAATTTTTCCATTTCTTCTAGATTGTCCAGTTTGTTGGCATATAATTTTTCATAGTAATCTCTGATGATTGCTTGTATTTCTGAGGGATTGGTTGTAATAGATCCATTTTCCTTTATGATTTTGTCTATTTGCATGCTTTCTATTTTCTTTCTTAGGATCCTAGCTAGAGATTTATTAATTTTGTTTATTTTTTCAAAAAATCAACTCTTGAACTACTGGGATCTCATCAAGATAAAAAGCTTCTGCAAAGCAAAGGAAATAATCAAAAAAACTAACAGGCAACCGACAAAATGGGAAAAGATAGTGGCAAATGGCATGTCAGATAAAGGGCTAGTGTCCAAAATACACAAGGAGCTCACTAAACTCCATATACGAAAAATGAATGATCCAGTGAAGAAATGGACAGAAGACCTGAAGACACACTTCTCCAAAGAGCACATCCAGGTGACCAACAGGCACATGAAATGATGCTCAGCATCACTCATCATCAGGGACATTCAAATCAAAACCACACAGATACCACCTCACACCAGTCAGAGTCGCTAAAATGAACAAATCAAGAGACTATGGGTGCTGGCAAAGATGTGGAGAAACAGGCACCCTCCTACACTGTTGGTGGGAATGTAAACTGGTGCAGCCACTCTGGAAGTCAGTGTGGAGGCTCCTCAAAAAACTATCCATAGAACTCCCCTATGACTCAGCAATAGCACTGCAAGGGATTTACCCAGGGGATACAGAAGTGCTGATGCATAGGAGCACATGTACCCCAATGTTCATAGCGGCACTTTCTACAATAGCCAAATCATGGAAAGAGCCTAAATGTCCATCAACTGATGAATGGATCAAGAAGATGTGGTATATATATACAATGGAGTACTATATGACAATGAGGAAGAATGAAATCTGGCCATTTGTAGCAAAGTGGATGGACCTCGAGGGTGTCATGCTAAGCGAAATATGTCAGGCAGAGAAGGATAGATACCAT
>NC_043717.1:60310842-60330474 GCF_006229205.1 Suricata suricatta | reverse complement strand
CAATGAGGAAGAATGAAATCTGGCCATTTGTAGCAAAGTGGATGGACCTCGAGGGTGTCATGCTAAGCGAAATATGTCAGGCAGAGAAGGATAGATACCATATGTTTGCATTCATAGGTCTAACAGGAGAGACCTGGCAGGGGACCATGGGGAGAGGAAGGGGGAATGAGAGCGGGGGAGAGTGAGGGACACAGATCAAGGGAGACTACTGAATACTGAAAAGGAACTATGGACTGAAGGGAGAGGGGGAAGGAGGGGGTGATGGTCATGGTGGGGGGCACTTGTGGGGAGAAGCACTGGGTGTTATATGGAAACCAATTTGACAATAAACTATTAACAATTTAAAAAAAAAGAAAACCATAAGACCAAAAAGAGTGCCAAAGTTTTACTGCTTGAGATTTCTGTTCAGAAATATATTTTAATTCTGTTTTAATCACACTCTTTAAGAAAATTTGCATAATGAATAGATTTCTTCCAACAAAATTGTATTTTGTATCTACCAGGCAAAACACATGGGATTTATTTCTTTTTAAAAAGTTTTTAAGTTTATTTATTTTGAGAGAGACAGAGACAGCATGGGCAGGGGAGGGACAGAGAGAGAGAGAAGAAAGAATATCAAGAAAGCTCCAGACTGTCAGCACAGCACAGCACTGTGGGGTTCAAATTTACAAAACCTTGAGTTCCAGACTTGCGCCAAAACAGAATTGGACACGTAACCGACTGAGCCACCCAGGTGCCCCTAAACCCATGGGATTTAAAATGGAAAAGAAATTTAGATAATCATAGAGTCCAGGCCCCATATTCTCTTTTTTAAAGAAGCAATATTTAGGATATAAAATTCAAATTGTAAAAACGTTAAATTGTTCAAGGATCCCATATGTATTTTTAAAAGAATTTAGAAATTTTTCCAATAAAATGTTTAACTATTTTAGTAAACACTGGAAATATGTAAGTGCTGATTGACATATCTTTCGAGATGATTAACTGGAATTATAAATTGCTTGGAGAAAACATCTTGTGTGGCTCACTAAATTGATGACATACATATTTACAAGTAACAAAAAAAGCAATGGTTTAGAAGTGCAGACTTTAAGATGATTAATAAAAAGGTTCTGTGGTCACATTGCTGTACAAAGTTAAATGAATTATTCTAATAAAGCACATGGTTTTGTGACTGGCCAAAATACATCTGCTCCACCATATTTATCTATCATCATTTTTGAGTATTATTTTTATTTTTTAATTTCAAATTTTTATTTAAATTTTAGTTAGTTAATATAATGGTAAATCTGATTATAGATGTTGAATTTAGTGATTCATTACTTACATATAATACCGGTGCTCATCACAAGTACCCTCTTTAATAGTACCCATCACCCATTTAGTCCATCCCCCCATCAACCTCCCCTCTAGCAACCTTCAGATTTTTCTCTTTATTTATGAGTCTCTTACAGTTTGCCTCCCTCTCTGTTTTTATCTTACTTTTACTTCCCTTCCCTTATGTTCATTGATTTTGTTTTTTAAACTCCACATATGAGGGAAACCATATAATATTTGTCTTTTTCTGACTTTTTTGCTTAGCATAATACACTCTAGTTCCATCTATATTGTTGAAAATGGCAAGATTTCGTTTTTGATGGTTAAGTAGTATTCCACTGTGTGTGTGTGTGTGTGTGTGTGTGTGTGTGAGTGTATAACATCTTCTTTATCCATTCAGTCAATGGACATTTGAGTTCTTTCCATAATTTGACTATTATTAATAATGCTGCTATAAACATCAACCTGCACATGTCCCTTTGAATCAGTGTTTTTGTATCCTTTGAGTAACTACCTACTAGTGCAATTGCTGAGTCATAAGGTACTTCAAATTTTAATTCTTGAGGAACCTTCATAATCTTTTCCAGAGTGGCTGCACCAGTTTGCATTCCCAACAACACTGTAAGAGGGGTACCCTTTCTCCTCATCCTGGCCAACACCTGATGTTTCCTATGTTGTTAATTTTAGCCATTCTTACTTGTATGAGGTGGTATCTCATTGTGGTCTTGATTTGCATTATCCTGATGATGAATGATGTTGAGCATATTTTCATGTGTCTGTTAACCATCTGTATATCTTCTTTGGGAAAATGTCTATTCATGACTTCAACCCATTTCTTAACTGGATTATTTACTTTTTGGAGTGTTCCATTTGATCTATGTGCCTAGTTTTGTGCCAGTATATATTGTCTAGATGACTACAGTTTTGTGATACAGCTTGAATTCCACAATTGTGATGCCTCCAGCTTTGTTTCACTTTTTCAATATTGCTTTGTTCATTTCGGGTCTTTAGTGGTTGCATATATATTTTAGGATTGTTTCCTCTAGCACTATGAAAAAATGCTAGTAGTACTATGATGTGAGGTGCATGAAGTGTGTAGATTGCTTTGGGTAGTATATACATTTTAACAGTATCTGTTCTTCTAATCCATGAGCATGAAAAGTTTTTCCATTTCTTTGCGTCCTCTTCAATTTCTTTCATATGTGTTCTGTAAATGTCAGAGTACAAATATTTTACCTCTTTGCTTAGGTTTATTCTTACATATATTAGGATTTTTGGTTCAATTGTAAATGGGATCAATTCCTTGATTTCACTTTTGCTGCTTCAATATCAGTACTGAAATGCAACAGATTTCTGTACTTTGATTTTGTGTTCTGTGAAGTATTTTGGATACCTTACATAGAGTATCACGTCATCTGCAAAGAGTGAAATTTTGACATCTTCCTTGCCAATTGGAATGCCTATTTTTTATTTTTGTTGTCTGATTGTTGAGGCTAGGACTTCCAGTACTATATTAAATAACAATGGTATAATGGACATTCTTGTCTTTTTCCTGATCATAGATCTAGGAAAAGCTGTCAATTTGTCCTCACTGAGGATAATATTTCCTACGGGCCTTTAGTACATGGCCTTTATGATATTGAGGTACATTTCATCTGTCCCTACTTTGTTGAGGGTTTTTAAATCAAGAATGGATGCTGATTTTATCAAATGTTTTTTTCTGCATCTATTGAGAAGTTCATATGATTCTTATCTTTCTTTCATATGTGTGGTGTATCACATTGATTAATTTGCAAATATTGAACCACACCGGT
Organism: Suricata suricatta; assembly: GCF_006229205.1. Taxonomy (NCBI): domain Eukaryota; kingdom Metazoa; phylum Chordata; class Mammalia; order Carnivora; family Herpestidae; genus Suricata; species Suricata suricatta. The sequence goes on along the minus strand of NC_043717.1, from coordinate 60,327,343 downwards.
AGTCAAGCAATAAAACCCACTTGATCATGGTGAATAATTCTTTTAACGTGATATTGTATTTGATTTGATAGTATCTTGCTGAGAAATTTGGCATCCATGTTCATCAGGGATATTGACCTGTAATTCTCCTTTATAACAGGGTCTTTGTCTGATTTTGGAATCAAGGTAATACTGAAATTGTAGAATGAGTTTGGAAGTTATTCTTCCAATTCTGTATTTTGGAACAATTTGAGAAGAATAAATATTATCTCTTCTATAAATACCTGGTAGAATTATCTTGGGAAGCCATTTGGCCCTGGACTTTTGTTTTCTGCAGGATTTTTGATTACTGATTTAATTTCTTTGCCAGTTATAGGTCTGTTCTAATTTTCTATTTCTTTTTGTTTTAGTTTTGGTAGTTCATATGTTTCTAGGAACTTATCCATTTCTTCTAGATTGCCCAGTTTTTTTTAATGTAATTTTTCATAATATTCTCTTATCATGGATTGTATTTCTGTGGTGTTGATTGTGATCTGTCCTCTTTCATATGTGATTTTATTTATTTGGGTTTTTTCTTTTTTCTTTTTGATAAGTCTGGCTAAGATTTTATCAATTTTATTAATTTTTTCAAGGAAAAAGCTCTTAATTTTGTTGATCTGTTCTACTGTTTTTGTTTGCTTGTTTGTTCATTCCTATACTGTTAATTTCTGCTTGAATCTTTATTATTTCCTTTCTTTTGCTGGCTTTAGGCTTTATTTATGATTGTTTTTCTAGCTCCTTTAGGTGTAATGTTAGGTTATGTACTTGAGACTTTTCTTGTTTCTTGATGAATGCCTGTATTGCAATACCCTTCCCTCTTGTGAACACCTTTGCTGTAAAAGCACTGGACACAAAACATGGACCATTGTGTTTTCATTTTTGTTTGTTTCAACATATTTTTTTAAATTTCCATTTTAATTTCCTGGTTAACTGATTCATTCTTTAGTAGGATGTTCTTAATCTCCATTATTTGTGGTCTTTCCAATTTTTTTTCTTGTGGTTGACTTTAACTTTTATAGCATTGTGGTTGGAAAATGCACATGGTATTATGCACTTGATAATTTTAACTTGTTAAACTTTAACATGTGGCAGGATGATATGTGACTCAGTATGTGATCTATTATGGATCTATTAAGTGCATATAGAGAATGTTCCATATGCACTTAAAAAGAATTTGTATTCCACAGCTTTAGGAGGAAAAGTTCTGAGTATGTCTATTAATTCTATCTGGTCCAGTGTGTCATGTAAAATTTTTGTTTCCTTGTTGATTTTCTGCTTAGATGATCTGTCCATTGATGTAAGTGGGGTGTTAAAGTTCCATACTAGTAACGTATTATTATTATTGATGAGTTTCTTTTCCTTTGTTTTTAATTGACATATATTTAGGCATACAAAGTTGGGGTCAAATATTGACAATTGTTAAATCTTCTTGTTGAGTAGACCCCTTAGCTATGATATAGTTCTCTCTTCATGTCTTGTTATTATATTTGGTTTAAAATCTAGTTTGTCTGATATAAGTATGGCTACTCTGGTTTTCTTTTGTCATCCAATAACATGATAAATGGTTCTCTATACTCTCACATTCAATTTGGATGTGTCTTTAGGTCTAAAGTGAGTCTCTTATAAGCAGCATATAGATGGATATTGACTTTTCATTCATTTTAATACCCTATATCTCTTGATTGAAGCTTTTAGTCCATTTATATTCTGAATAATTATTGATAGATAAGAATTTAGTGGTATTGTACTATGTGTAGAGTTGCTATTACTGGAGATTTTCTTTGTTCCTTTCTAGTGTTTGCTGCTTTTTGATCTATCTTTCTAACTTAAGGAGTTGCCTCTAGTATTTTTTGCAGGGATGGTTTAGTTGTCACAAACTCCTTTGGTTTTTGCAGGTCTGTCAAACTCTTTCTCTTTTTCTATTCTGAATGACAGCTTTCGATAAAGTATTCTTTGTTGTGTATTTTTCCCCTTAAGCACATTGAATATATCATGCCACTCCCTACTGGCCTGCCAGGCTTCTGTGGAGAAATATACTGCTAAATTGTTTTGTTATCCTTTGTAGTTTATTGATTGCTTTTCTCTTGATGCTTTCTGGATTTTTCCCTTATCTTTATGTTTTGAAGATTTTAGTATGATATGTCTTAGGGTTGGCCAACTTTTGTTGTATTTTATGTAAATTATCTTTGGTTCCCAGATTTGGATTACTGTTTCCTTCCCTAGATTATGGATGTTTTCAGTTATAATTTGCTCAAGTAAACCTTTTGCCTCTTTTTTCTTCTCCTCTTCTTCTGGGAATCCTATGATATGAATTCTCTTATGCCTTATGGATTCAGTGAATTCCCTAAGTCTGCATTAATGATCCAATATTTTTCTTTCTCTTTTCTTTTTGGCCTCAGTATTTTCCATAATTTTTTCTTCAAACATATTTATCCCTTCCTCGGATCCATCCTTCCTTGTTGCCATTGCATCAGTCAATTTTACATCTCAGTTATTGCATTTTTTATTTGGGCCTGACTAGATTTTAATCATTTTATCTCTGCAGGAAGGGATTCTCTAGCGTCTTCTATGCTTTTTTCAAACTTAGCTAGTATTCTTAATATTGTTTAAAAAATTCTGGTGCAGGCATATTATTTATATCTGGTATATTACTTATATCTGTCTTGATTAGATTCCTAGCCATGATCTCTTCCTGCATTTTTTTTTTTGAGGTGAAATCCTGCATTGTGTAATCTTATCTACATCACTGATGTTTATATGTTAGGAAACTTCTTATATTTCCTACTCCTGAGAGTAATGGCTATATTAATAACAGGTCCTCTACTGTCCAGGGCCGGACACTTCAGGAAGTGTTTCAAAGAGTGCACTCTGCTGTTGCGTTTTGGTTTCTGTTTTCCTCAGGTCAGTCCTCTGCAGAGTTCCTGTTTTCCTGCATTTGGGAGTATTTGGACCTTTTCCACCATGTGGCAAGTTTTAACTGGGTGTGTTTTGTTCTGCATGTTAAGAGGCTAGATCCTATTTCTCTCAGAGATGAAGCTTAGTAGCATTTTATGATCAGTAGATTTGGTGCAAGAAAATGCATGTGCTGGCATTCTGGGGGAAGGGTTTGTTGCACTGGTTCTTAGAGTGACTTTTCTTATTAAGATGAACCTGCAGGTCTCAGGGGTGTGGGACTTGGTGTAAGTGGCTCCAGCCACCCCTGGAGCAACTGTCTTGGTCACTTAACTCTGTCAGTGCTGATGGGCATGGGAAAAGAGGCATTGCCCCGCTCTCTCATCTATTGAAGGGGGGTTCACCCTGCCACCTTTCAGGAAGACCCCAGAGCAGACAAAATAATCTCTTTTAATTTTTAAAATGTTTATTTTGAGAGAGAGAGAGAGAGAGAAGACAGAATCTCAAGCAGGCTCTATACTCAGTGCAGAGCCTGATGCAGGGCTTGATACCATGACTGCAAGATTATGGCCTGAGCTAAAATCAAGAGTCAAATAATCAGGGGTTCCCCCGGTGGCTCAGTCAGATAAGCGTCCAACTTCAGCTCAGGTTATGATCTCACAGTTCGTGGATTTGAGCCCCACTTCAGGCTCTGTGTTGACAGCTCAGAGCCTGGACCTGCTTCCGATTCTGTGTCTTCTCTCTCTGTCCCTCCTTCCCCTGCTCGCTCGCTCTCTCTCTCTCTCTCTCTCTCTCTCTCTCTCTCTCTCTCTCTCTCCCCTTTTCAAAAATAAACAAACATTTATTTTTTTTTAAAAGAGTCAGATAATCAACTTACTGACCCTCCTAGGTACTCCAACTTTTAAATTTTGTTTTGAGGAACCTCTATCCATAGTGGCCTCACTAGTTTGCATTCTCACAAACAGTCCAGGAAGGGATTTTTTTTTCTCTACATACTCTCCAATACTTATTACTTGTGTTTTTAATTTAGTCATTTTGACAGGTGTCACATATGTATATAACTGTATTCTTTTATCTTGCTGCTTTTAAAATTCTCTTTATCACTACTTTGGCCATTTTAAACATGTGTCTTGGTGTGGACCACATTGGGTTGATTTTGTTAAGGGCTTTCTGTTCCTCCTGTACCCGCATGTCTATTTCCTTCCTCCGATTATAGTTTTCAGCTATTATTTATTCAAATATATTTTCTGCTCTCCTTTCTTTCTCTTCTTCCATGATCCCTATTTTGCAAATGTTACTACATTTGATGGTGTTGTTAAGTTCCCTTAAACTATTCCCATTTTTTTATATTCTCTTTTTAGTTTTTGCTGTTCAGCTTGGTCAATTTCCACCATTCTGTCTCCAAGCTCACTGACCCATTTTTCTGGTTCCTGTAATCTACTATTAATTAGCTTTGTGGATTTTATCTTCATCTATTAATTTATTTCTGAATCATTCTTTTTATGTTTTTCTATCTCTTTGCTAAAGGTCTCACTGAGAACCTCCACTCTTTTTTCATATCCAGTTAATATATTTATACCCATTACTTTCTTTTATTTAAATTATAATTCCAATATAGTTAAAATAGACTGTTATGTTAGTTTCAGATGTACAATATAGAGATTAACCAATTCCATGCATCACCCAGTGCTCATTAGAAGAGGTGTTTTCCTTAATCCCCATCATCTATTCAACCCATTCCCCCACCCAGCTCCCTTATGGTAACTATTTGTTTGCTTTTAGTAGTTAAGAATCTCATTCCTGGCTTGCCACTATCTCTATTTTTTTCTCTTATCAGTTTCTATGTTTCTCAGATTCCACATATGAGTGAAATGCAATGGTATTTGTCTTTCTGTAACATATTTCACCTAACATTATACTCATTAGCTCCATCCATGTATTGCAAATGACAATATTTCATTCTTTTTATGAATGAATACTATTCCATTGCATATATATGCATATATATATATATATGCATATATATGCATATATATATATATATATATATATATATACCACTTATTTTCTTTAAGTTTATTTATTTGCTTTGAGACAGACAGAGAGATCAGCAGAGGGGAGAGAGAGAATTAATACAAACCCTGATGTGGTGCTCAATCCCATGAACTGTGAGATCATGACCTGAGCTGAGATCAAGTGTCAGATTCTTAACCAACTGAGCCACCGAGGCACCTTGAAATATATCGCTACTTCTTTATACATTCTTTTACTGATGGGCACAAGTGTTGCCTCTATAATTTGTCTATTATAAATAATGCTTCTATAAACATAAAACTGCATGTATCCCTTTGATTTAGTGCTGTTGTATTTTTGGGTAAATACCAAGTAGAGTGATTACTACATTATAGAGTAAATCTATTTTTAACTCTGAGGAAACTCCTTACTATTTTCTACCGTGGTTGCAGCAATTTGCTTTCCCACCCACAGTGCACAAGGATTCCAAGGAATCATTTTTTCCATATTTTCCTCAAAACTTGTTTCTTGTGTTTTTTTTATTTATTTTGGCCATTCTGACAGGTGTGAAGTGACATCTCATTTTAGTTTTAATTTGCATTTCCCAGACGAGGAGTGATTTTGAGTATCTTTTCATGTATCTGTTGCACATCTGTATGTCTCTTTTGGAGAAATGTCTGTTCATGTATACAGCCCATTTTTTAAATTGGATTATTTGTTTCTTGGGTGTTGAGTTTGATAAGTTATTTATATATTTTGAATACTAACCCTTCATCAGATATGTCACTTGCAAATGTCTTCTCAACTTCAACAGGTTGACTTTTAGATTCGTTGTTTCCTTCACTGTGCAGAAGCTTTTTATTTTGATGAAGTCCCAATAGTTGATTTTTGCTCTTATTTCATTTAATGCAGGAGACATATCTAGAAAAAATATTGCTATGGCCAATGTGAGAGACATTACTATCTGATTTTTATAGATTTTTAGGATTTCAGGTCTCACACTTAGGACTTTAATCCATTTTGAATTCATTTTTTGTGTATGATGTAATAAAGTGGTCCAGTTTCATTATTTTGTTGTTTTCCAGTTCTGCCAATGTCATTTGTTGATGTGACTGTTTTTTTTTTTCTCACTTGATATTTGTTCTTGTTTTGTCAAAGTTTAATTGCCAATACTTGTGGGTTTATTTCTGGGTTTTCTATTCTTTTCTATTGATCTATGTGTATATTTCTGTGCCAGTACCATACTGTTTTGGTCACTACAGCTTTTTCATACGAGTTAAAGTCAAGAATTGTGGTAATTATAGCTTTTCTCTTTCATAACTTTTGGTTATCCAGGGTATGTTGCAGTTCCATACAAATTTTAGAATTGTTTGTCCTACTTCTGAAAAATGCAGTTGGTAATTGATAGGGATTGCATTAAATGTATAGATTGTTTTGGGTCATATAAACATTTTAGTAATATTTGTTCTGCCAATCCATGAACATGGAATGTATTTCCATTTCTTTGTGTTATCTTTAATTTTTTTCATCAGTGTTTTAGTTTCCAGAGTACAGGGCTTTTGCCTCTTTGGTTAGGTTTATTCCTAGGTATCTTTTTATTTTGGGTGCAATTGCAAATGTAATTATTTTCTTATTTTCTATTTCTTCTGCTTCATTATTAATATATAGAAATGTAACAGATTTTTTGCGCATTGATTTTGTATCCTGCAACCGTATTGAATGCATTTAACAGTTCTAGTAATTCTTTGATGGAGTTTTTAGATTTTCAATAAATGATACCATGATATCTGCAAATAGTGAAAATTTCAACTCTTCATTACCAATTCAAATGTCTTTTATTTGTTTATTTGTTTCTGTTGTCTGATTGTTTTGTTGTCTGATTAAATGTTTGGTAGGACTCTCCTGTGAAGCTGTCGGATCCTAAATTTTCATGTGTGTTTGTGTGTGTGTGTGTGTGTGTGTGTGTGTGTGTGTGTGTGTGTGTGTAATTTGAGTTTTTGGTTATAGATTCAATCTTTTTGCTGCTAATTGGTCTGTTTAAATTTTCCATTTCTTCTTGATACAGTTTTATTGGATTATGTTTCTAGGAATTTATCCATTTCTTCCAATTTGCCAAGTCTGTATGCACGTAATTTTCATAATAGTCTCTTACAGTTGTGTGTATTTTTGTTGTGGTGGTCGTTATTTATCCTCTTTCACTAGTAATTTTGTTTATTGATCCCTCCCTCCTTTTGATGAGACTGGCTAGAGATTCATACTTTTTTGGGATCTTTTCAAAGACCTGGATCTTCGTTTTATTGCACCATTCTATTGTGTTTTACTGTTTGTATATCGTTTATTTCTGCTCTATTCTTTATTTTCTTCCTTTTGCTTGTTTTAGGTTTGTTTGTTGTTCTTTCTTCAGTTCCTTTAGGTGTAAGATAAAGTTGTTTATTTGAAAATTTTCTTACTTCCTGAGGTAAACCTATATTACTATAAACTTCCTTCTCAGAACATCATGAAAAGAATGTATATTCTTCTGTTTTAGGATGGAATGCTATATCTGTTAAGTCCATAAGTTCCAGTCTGCCATTCAAAACCATTGTTTCCTTATGGATTTCCTGCTTGGATAGTCTGTCCATCGATGTAAGTGGGGTGCTAAAGTCTACTACTATTATTGTAATACTATTGATTTATTCTTTTATTTTTTTATTATTAACTGTTTTATGTATTTGAGTTCTCTCATGTTGGGTGTATATTTACAATTTTTATATCTTCTTGTTGGATTGTCCCCTTTATTATTATTTTTTGCACTGCTTTGTCCCTTTTGTACAGACTTTGTTTTAAAGTCCACTTTATCTAATATAAGTATTGCTACTCAGGCTAATTTTTGACATCTATATTCACAATAGAAGTTTTTCTATTCTCTCATTTGTTATCTGCATTTATCTTTAGGTCTGCAATGAGTATCTTGAAGGCAGCATACAAATGAGTTTTTTTTATCCACACACATCCTATGTGTTTTGATTAGAACGTTTAGTTCAAAGTAATTATTGATAGATATGTATTTATTGCCATTTTTTTTACTTGTTATTGTTTTGTAGCTCTTCTCTGATACTTTTTCATCATTCTTTCTTTCATGGTTTGTTGGTTTTCTTTAGTGATATACGTGAGTTTTTTACTTTATATTTTGCTTATATATTACTTTTTGATTTGTGGTCACCCTTTTGTTTATATGTATCTTCTGCATATAGCCGCCTATATTAGGTGATGGTGGCTTAATGTTGAACTCATTCTTTACTCCTCGCCCTTCAACATTTTAAATATTCTCTCTCATATTTTAAGTCTTTGTATTTTATGAATTCCTTAACTGATTGTTGCAGAAATACTTTTCATTGCTTTTATTTATTTATTTATTTATTTATTTATTTTAAATATTATTATTATTATTATTATTATTATTATTATTATACTATCTGTCTTCTTTTAGTATTGAGGTTTGTAGAGTAATTCTATTTTTAAAATTTTTGAGAAACCTCCATAATGTTCTTCACATTGGCTGATCAATTTGTATTCTCACCAACAGAGCAAGAGTGTTCCTTTTTTCCCCACACCTTCACCAACACGTGTTTTACCTTTTAAAAAAAAATTTAGCCATCTGACAGGTGTGAGGTGATGTCTCATTATAGTTTTGATTTGCAATACCCAGATGATGAGTGATATTGAGGATCCTTTTATGTGTCTATTATCCATCTGTATGTCTTCTTTGGGAAAATGTCTATCCATGTCTTCTGCCCATTTTTTTCCTTGGATTATTTGTTTTTCAGGTGTTGTTGAATTGTATAAGTTCTTTATATATTTTGGATACTAACCTTTTATCAGATATGTCATTTGCAAAAATCATGCCCATTCCATAGATTGATTGTATTTTAGTTTTCTTTATCTTTTTGATCGCTTTGCAGAAGGTTTTGATTTTGATGTAATCCCAATAATTTATATTTGATATTGTTTTCATAGCTTCAGGGATATATCCAGAAAGATACTGCTATGACTGACATTAGAAAAAGCACTGCCTATGCTGTTATAAGATTTTTATGTCTTAGTTCTCATGTTTATGTCTTTAATCAACTTTGAGTTTATTATTAGTAAGTTGTAAGAAAGTGGTCACATTTCGGGGCTCCTGAGTGGATCAGTCAGTTAAGCATCGGCTTCAGCTCAGGTCATGATCTCATATTTCATGAGTTTGAGCCCCACATCAGGCTCTGTGCTGACAGTTCAGAGCATGGAGCCTGCTACAGATTCTGTATCTCCCTCTTTCTCTGACCCTCCCCTGTTTGTGCTGTCTCTCTGTGTCTCTCAAAAATCAATAAAAAACATTTTAAAATTAAAAAAGAAAGAAAGTGGTCAAATTTCAGTATTTTGCATGTAGCTCTCCAGTTTTTCCAACACCATTTGTTGAAGAGTCTGTCTTTTTCCCATTCTATGTTCTTGCTTCCTCTGTCAAAGATTAATTAACCCTATAATTATGCATTTATTTTTGGGTTTCTTATTCTGTTCTATTGATCTATGTGTCTTTGTGGTGTGTGTGTGTGTGTGTCTGTATCATACTGTTTTAAGTACTACAAGATTCGGTTATTTTTAATTTTATTCTTAAGTAATCTCTACACCCAACATGAGGATCAAACTCACAAGAGTCACAAGTTCTACCCACTGAGTCAGTAGGGTGCTCCAATTACTCTAGCTTTGTAATATAACTTGAAGTGTGGAATTGATACCTCCAGCTTTGCTTTAATTTTTCAATATTGTTCTGGCTATACAGGATCTTTAGTGCTTTCATATAAATTTTATGTTTATTTGTTCTAGTTCTGTGAAAAATGCTGTTGGTATTTTAATAGGGATTACATTAAATGTTTAGATTGCTTTGGGTAATATAGACATTTTAACATTTTTTTCTTCCAATTCATGAGAACGGAATGTCTTTCAATTTCTCTTTGTCATCTTCAAATTTTTATATCAATATTTATAGTTTTCAGAGTACACTTTCACTCTTTGGTTAATTTTATACTATTTTTGGTGCAATTGTGAATGGAATTGTTTTATTAATTTCTCTTGCTGTCGCCTTACTATTTGTGTATAGAAATGTAACACATTTCTGTACATTGATTTTGCAACCTGTCACGTTATTGGATTCATTTCTCAGTTCTAGTAGTTCTTTGGTGGAGTCTTTAGGGTTTTCCATATGTGGTATCAAACCTTTGCAAAAAGTGAACATTTTAGTTCTCACTTACCAATTTGGATACCCTTTATTTATTTTTGTTGTATCATGGCTGTAACTATGATTTCCAATACTGTGTTGAATAAAAGTGGTGACAGTGGAAATTCTTGTATTATTCTTGTATTTTCCTTAGGGGAAAAGCTCTCAGTTTATCCCCTTTGAAGATGATGTTGAGAGGCGCTGGGGTGACTTAGTCGGTTAAGCGTCCGGCTTCGGCTCAGGTCATGATATCACAGTTAGTGGGTTCCAGACCTGCATCGGTCTCTGTGCTGACAGCTAGCTTAGAGCCTGGAGCCCGTCTTTGGATTCTGTGTCTCTCGCTCTCTCTGACCCTCCTCTGCTCATGCTGTCTCTCTCTGTCTTTCAAGAATAAATACAAAACATAAAAAAATTTAAAGTCAATGTTTTTTTTAATATGGCTTTTATTATATTGAGGTATGTTCTCTCTAAATCTACTTTTGTTGGGGCACCTGGGTGCTCAGTCAGTTAAGCATCTGACTTCGGCTCAGGTCAGATCTCACGGTTTGTGGGTTCGAGCCCCGCGTCGGGCTCTGTGCTGACAGCTAGCTCAGAGCCTGGAGCCTGTTTCAGATTCTGTATCTCCCTCTCTCTCTGACCCTCCCCTGCTCCAGCTGTCTCTCTCTGTCTCTCAAAAATAAATAAAAAGAATTAAAAAAATTTTAAATCTACTTTTGTTGAGTGTATTCATCACGAATGAGTGTTTTAGTTTGTAAAATGCTTTTTCTGTATCTATTGAAATAATCATAATCTTTTTATTCTTTCTCTTCTTGATACGATGCATCACATTGATTTACTTTTTAAATTTTTTAATATTTATTTATTTTTAATGTTATGAGAGAGAGAGAGAGAGAGAGAGAGAGAGAGAGAGAGAGAGAGAGAGAGAATGAGCAAAGGAGAGGCAGAGAGAGAGGGAAACACAGAATCTGAAGCAGGCTCCAGGCTCTGAGCTGTCAGCACATAGCCCAATGTGGGCTTGAACTCATGAACCATGAGACCATGACCTGAGCCAAAGCCAATTGCTTAACTGACTGAGCCACCCAGGCACCCCTCATGTTGATTGATTTGTGAATATTGAATGATGCTTGCATCCCAGAAATAACCCCACTTGATGATGATGAATGATTTTCCTAAGATGTTTTTGGATTTGATTTGCCTGTATTTGTTGAAAATTTTTGCATCTATGGTCATCAAGGATATTGGCCTATAGTTCTCTATTTTGTGGTTTATCTGATTTTGCTATCAGGATAATTCTGAGTTCATAGAATAAATTTGGAAATGTTCTTTTCTCTCAATTTTTTTGTTATAGTTTCTTTTTAATATAGGTAATTGTCAAGTTGGCTAACATACAGTGTATATAGTGTGCTCTTGATTTTATTTCTTGGTATAGTTTCTGAAGAATTGGTATTGGCTTCTTTTTAAATGTTGATTGAAATCACCTATGAATCTCTCTGGTCCTGGACTTTAGTTTCTTGGTGATTATTATTATTATTATTATTACTGTTCAATTACTTTTCTGGTAATAGGTCTATTCAAATTTTCTCTTTTTTCATAATGGCATTTTGTGAGATTACGTTTCTAGAAATTTCTCCATTTCTTCTAGGTTGTCCCATTTATTGCCATGCAAGTTTTTATAATATTATTTTATATTTTTTTTTGTAATTCTGTCATGTTAGTTGTTATTTTTCCTCTTTTATTTCTGATTTTGATTATTTGAGACTCTCTCTCTCTGTCTCTCTCTCTCTCTCTCTCTCTCTCGATGAGTTTCTCTAAAGGCTTGCCAATTTTGTTGACCTTTTAAAAGAACCAGCTCCTGGTTTCATTGATCTGCTCTATTGTTTTAGTTTTAGTTCTATTTTGTTTATTTCTCCTCTAAAATTTAAGTTGTTTATTTGAAAATTTTCATGCATCTTGAGGTAAGCCTGTATTGCTCAAAACTTTCCTCTGAGAATAGCTTTTGCTGCATCCCCCAAATCTTGGATCATTGTGTTTTTATTTTCATTTGTCTCGATATTTTTTTATTCTTTGATATTTTGTTGACCAATCCAATGTTTAGTAGCATCGTGTATATTTGTCATTGACTCCTTTAATTATTTAGCTGCTTCCATTGTGGGTGCATAAATATTTATGATTATTATATATCTTATTTTTGAATTGTCCCCTTAATGATTATGTAGTGTCTTTCTTCATTTCCTGTTAGAATTTGTTTTAAAGTCTATTTTGTCCCATATATGCATTGCTCTCTTGGCTTTCTTTTTAAACCCTTTTACATAATAGAATTTTTTTCTCCATTCCCCATTTTCAATCCACATGTATTTTTAGGTCTAAAATGAGCCTCTTGTAAACAGGACATATATGGGTCTTATCTTTTTTATCTATTCTGTTACCCTATGTTTATTTTTTTTTAATTTTAACATTTATTTATTTTTTGAGAGACAGAGAGAGACGGAGCAAGAGCAGGAGAAGGACAGAAAAAGAATGAGTCACAGATTCTGAAGTACACTCTAAGCTCTGAGCTGTCAGCACAGAGCCCAACGTGGGGTTCAAACTCATGAACCAGAGATCATGAGCTGAGCTGAAGTCAGATGCTTAACCAACTGAGACACCCAGATGCCCCCACCCTATGTCTTTTTCTGGACTGTTTACATTCAAAGTAATGATTGATAGATAAGCACTTATTACCATTTTGACATGTTTTGTAGTTGTTTCTGGCTTTTTATGATCATTTTTTCCTTGCTTCATACTTCACTTTTTTTCTTTAGTGATATATTTGGAATTTTTTCACTATTACTTATATATCTATTAGTGAGTTTTGATTTCTCTTTCCTTTTAGGTTTGTATATAACATCTTCTGCATATAGAAGTCTATATTAGTTTGATAATTATTTAAGTTTGAATCCATTACTCTTCTTGTCCCACGTTTTAAATATATATTGTTAAATTTTACATTCCTTTATTTTGTGAGTTCCTGTAGTAATTTTTTAAACAGAAATACTCCTTTTTACCTCTTTTGTGTTTTGTACTGTCATACTGTCTCTTTTGGTCTTTCCTTTCCATTCAAGCTTTTCATTTTTCCATAATTTTTTCTCTCACCTGCTCAGCTTGATTATTTTCCATTACTCTTCCTTCTAGAAAATTCTTCAATTCTCTGCTTTTTCCAGCCTATTATTTACTCCATATGATAGATATTTTATTTAATTTATTGAGTTCTTTATCTCTGATTGGTTCTGTTTTATGGTTTCCACCTCTTTGACAAGGGTCTCAGTGATAACTTCCACTCTTTTCTCAAGTCCAGTGAGTATCTTTATTATTATTATTACCTTAAACTCTCGATCAGGCATGTATTACTTATATCTGTTTCGCTTATGTATCTTTCTGAGGTTTTGTCCTCTTCTTTCATTCGGGACATATTTGTATGTTTCCTCATTATATCTGCCCCTCTGTGTCTGTTTCTGTGTATTTGGAAAGTCAGCTATGTCTCCTTTTCTTGAAATTAATGGCCTTATGAAGAAGAGATACTGTAGGGCCTTGCAGCACAGTGTCTCCTATTTTCCAGGATCTGACATTCCAAGATGTGTCTTCTATATATGTTGTATGTACCCTTCTGTTGTTGCCTGTCTACTTGTTCCTTCAGTCCAGTCATTTGCAGAAGCTCGCTTTGCCTATATTTGGCAATTGTGGTCCCTTGCTGGGTTGAGTCACAGTTTTAGCAAGGTGTGTGATGGTCTCCTTGGGAATGATACCTTGCATGACTGCTAGAACCAAGATAATGTAAGTGGAGTGTGAAATTTTAACTAGGTATATGCTTAGCATGCCTAGAGGGCCTGATGTCGCCATTCCCACCAGGACAAAGGCTCCACCAAATTCACAGGTTAGGATACATGATGTTGGCAGTTCTTATGCTGGGCTTCTAGGTAGGGGACTCACAGTTCTGGGACTGAGGCAAGGGTGACTAGGAAGTGTGGGTCCTCTGAAGTGAGGTGGGGAGCAGTGCTTAGTCTAAGCAAGTTAGGTAGGGAATATTGATGCTTGGCTAGTTCTTGCAGCTCCCCCTGTGTTTATACTGAGGGGTAAGAGAGGGAAATGATGCCTCAGGTGTCTCTCTGTGATCCCTTCCTCTCCGGACATGTTCTGAGATGAGTAAATACCTTTCCCTTCTATTTGTTCTAGCTGTTTTTCAAACTACCATTTCTATGCAGGATCTCTGCTGGTTGTTTGTAGTGCTGTCTACATAAGGGTCCATACCCTTATGTAGGATTAAGCTTCCTAATGCCATCTGAGCCCTCACAGGGCCTACCTACCTCACTTTTTTTTTTTTTTTTTTACAATTCCAGGCCTTATGTACTGCTGGCTATATGAACTCATAAAATTTGGTCCCTCTTACATTCAGATTCAAATGTTATGGGGATCCACCTTCCCCATGTGGGCTGCCTATTATGATAGTCTGTTAGTCACCCTTCTCTGCACTCACAGCTCCCTCCCAACTATGGATACCTGGGACCCTTTTAGCTCCCCTTCCTACTCTTTTTTATGTGGCACCTTCTCTACCTTTAGTTGTGGAGTATGTTCTGCTATTCTTTAGGTCATTTGGAGTTTATTTATGCTAATGTGCTTGTTATCTTTTTGTGTATGTGAGATGAGGTAAGTTTAGGGTCCTCCTAGTCCACCAGTTACCCAGCTTCCCCCATACCACATTTTCTTTTATGAACATTTGGGTTGTTTTCTCTTATTGACTGTTGTGAATAATGTAATATTCATGGGAGTACAGATCTTAATTTCTTCAAGATCTTAACTTCAATTATTTTCTATAACCCTAAGAAATTGGATTGCTGGATCATATGATAAATATATTTTCTTTTTTTTCGATATACATATTTTTCCATAGTGGCTGTACCATTTTAAATTTTATAAAGATCACAGAGAAATCCAAGTTTTTACATCCTTGACAAAACTTACCATTCCCACTTTCATTCTATTTTTCTTTTCTTTTTAAAAATGGCTACCTTAACCAATGTGAGATGATACTTCATTATAGTTTTGATTTGCATTTCCATAATTATCAGAGATATTGAGCATCTTTTCATATACCATTTGTCGTTTGTATATCTTCTTTGGAGAAAGGACTATTCAATCCTCTTTCCCACCTTTTAATTGGGTTATTTGTTTCTGTCATTGAGTTGTAGGATTTTTAAATATATTTTGAGTATCATTCCCCTATTAGATATATGGTTTGCATATATCATCCATATCATAGGTTGAATTTTACACTGTTGATTATTTCCTTTAATGTAGAGAAAGTTTTTACTTTCCAGTAACCCAATTGTCTATTTTTGCTTTGGTTGCCTGTGCTTTTGGTGTCACTTCCAAGGAATCATTGCCAAATCCAATGTCATGAAATTGCTCCCTATGTTTTCCTTTAGGAATTTTGTAACTTCATGTTATATGTTTAAATGTTTAATTCATTTTGAGTTAATTTTCATGTATGATTCAAGATAAGTTCTATTTCCTTTCTTTAGGATGTGGATATTCAGTTTCCATCATCATTTGTAGAAGAGGGTATCCATTTCCCATTATGTAGCTTTGGGTCTCTGTCAAAGATCATATTACCATATATGCATGTGTTTAGTTCTTGCCTATCTATTCTGACCCATTGATCTCAATAACTGTCATTGGGCATACTATTTTGATTACTGTAGCTTTGCAATGTTTTGTCATGGAAGTGTGTAAACTACAGCTTTATTTTTCTTTCTTAAGATTGTTTTGGCTATTCAGGGTCCTTTGTCATTCCATAGAAGTTTTAGAACTGTTTTTTTTTCTATTTCTGTCAAAAATTCCATTAGGATTCTGATCAGGATTGCATTATATCAGTATATCATTTTGTGTGGTGTGGGTATTTTAACAGTATTAGGTCTTCCAAGCCATAAAAATAAGATATCTTTCCATTTATTGGAGTCTTCTTTAATTTTTTAAGCAATGTTTTGTAGTTATCTGTGTATGAATCTTATATCTCCCTGGTTAAGTTTATTTCTAAGTATTTTAGTCTTTTTGATGCTGTTATAATTTTTTTCCATAATATTTTATTGTCAAATTGTTTTCCATACAACACGCAGTGCTCTTCCCCTTAAGTGCCCTCCACCATCACCACCACCTCTTTTCCCCCCTCCCCCTTCCCCCTCAACCCTCAGTTCATTCTCAGCATTCAATAGTCTCTCAAGTTTTGCATCCCTCTCTCTCCCCAACTCTCTCTCCCTCCTCCGCTCCCCCTGGTTCTCCATTAGGTCTCTCTTGTTTTCCTGCTAGACCTAT
>NC_043717.1:60293098-60310742 GCF_006229205.1 Suricata suricatta | reverse complement strand
TCTGTTATAATTTTTTAAATTTCCTTTTTAGATTATTATATCATTGTATACAAACCCAATTGATTTTTGTATATTAATTTTGTATTTTTCAACTTTGCTAAATTTTTAAATTTCTGTGTGTGCATATGATCCTTTAACTTTTATACATATAAACCATATCATATGTGACCAGAAATAGTTGTACTTCTTCCTTTCTTATTTAAATGACTGTCATTTATTTCTTTCTAATTGCTCTGAGAAGTATTTATAGTATTATGTTGACTAGAAGTGATGATTGTAGGCATTTCTGGTTTTTTTTCTGGTTTTAAAAGAAAGATTTCCACTTTTTTTTTTACTGTTAAATATGTTAGCTGTGAGCTTTTTATATATACCCTTTATTATGTTGAAACAATTTCCCACAATTCATACTTTATAAAATATTTTATTGTGAAAGTGTGTTGAGTTTTGTCAAGTGCTTTTTCTTCATTTGTTGTTAAGATGACCTTTTGAATTTTATTCCTTATTCTATTAATGTGGTGTATAATGTTGATTTTCATTTGTTGAATCATACTTGAATTTCAAGGATAAATTCCACTTGCTCATGTTTTAATGTGTTGTAGAATTTTATTTTCTAGTGTTTTGTTAAGGAGTTTTACATCTATGTTTATTTTGGATATTGGCTTTTCTTGTAATGTCTGGCTTTGGTATCAGAGTAACTTTGGCCTCTTTAAAATAAGTGTGGAATTATTCCCTTCTATTTCATTTTTTGGAAGAGTCTGAGAAGGATTGCCATTAATTTTTCTTTAAATCCTTGGCATAACTCATTAGTGAAGCAATCTAGTTCAGTTTTTTTAATCCTTTTGGGATATTTTTGATTATTGATTTGATTTCCTTATTTATAATTGGTCTGTTGAAGCAAGTCATGTACGTGGCATGTTTCTAGGAACATATCCATTTCTCTAGGTTATCCAATTTGTTGGCATATAATTGTACATAGGAGACTCATAATCTTTAACTTCTACAATATCAATTTTATCTCTTCTTTCATTTCAGATTTTATTTGAGTTTTATCTTTTTTCTTAATCTAGCTAAAGATTTGTCAGTTTTGTTTATCTTTTCAAAAAACAACTCTTGGGTTTGTTAATCATTTATTGTTTTTATATCCCAGATTTCCTTTAGTTTTACTCTAATCTTAATCACTTTCTTCCTCTGCTAACATTGGACTTATATTTTTCTTCTAATTTATTAAGTTGTAAAATCATATTGTTTTTTGAGGTTTTTCCCCAAGGTAGGTGTTTAACACTATAAAATTTCCTTTCAGTTACTGCTCTTCCTGAATCCCATAAGATTAGTATATAGTATTTTTATTTTCATTTGTCTCAAAATGTTCTAATTTTCCTTTGATTTATTAGTTATTAAAACGTGCATTTTTAAACTTTTTTATTTTGGGGTTTTTTTTTAATTTATTTTTGCTTTTATAGTTTATTGTCAAGTTGGTTTCCATATAACATCCAATGCTCATCCCCACAAGTGCCCTCCTCCATGCCCATCGCCTACCTTTTCCTCTCCCCCACCCCATCAGCCCTCACTTTGTTCTCAGCATTCAAGAGTCTCAGATAGTTTGCTTCCTTCCTCTCCCTGTTTTACCCCTTCCCCCTCCCATGTTCTGTTGAGTTTCTCTGGTTACACTTATAAGTGAAAACATACGGTATCTGTCCTTTGCATGACTTATTTCACTTAGCATAACAGACTCGAGTTCCATCCATGCTGCTACAAATGACCAGATTTCATTCTTTCTCATTGTCATATAGTATTCCATTGTATATATAAACCACATCTTCTTGAGCCATTCATCGGTTGATGGACATTTAGGCTCTTTCCATGATTTGGCTATCGTTGAAAGTGCTGCTGTGAACATTGGGGTACATTTGCCCCTATACATCGCCACTCCTGTATCTTTGGGTAGATCCCTAGCAGAGCTATTGCTGGGTCATAAGGGAGTTCTATTGTTAATTTGTTGCGGAACCTCCACACTGTTTTCCAGAGTGGCTGCATCAGTTTACATTCCCACCAACAGTGCAGAAGGGTGCTCATTTCTTCACATCTTAGCCAACATCTATAGTCTCCAGATTTGTTTATTTTAGCAATAAAATTGTATTTTTTAATTTTCACATATTGTTGAATATTCCAGTATTCTTTCAACCATTAATGTCAGTTTATTTTATTACAGTAAGAGAAGATCCTTGGTATAATATCAATATTAAATTTGTTAAGACTTGATTTGTGACCTAACATGCGATTTTTCTTGGAAAATGTTTCATGCTTGAGAAGAATGTGTATTCTTTTGTATATATATGTTATATTCATGTAGTCTATCGAGTTGTTCAAGTTTTCTGTTTTCCTATTGATCTTCTATCTGGATGTTTTAACCATTATTGTAAGTGAGATATTGAAAGCACCCACTGTTATTTTTTCATCAGTTCTGTGAATATTTGCATCATATATTTAGGTGTACTGATGTTAAATGCATGTTTATTTATAATTATTATTCCTTCTTCATGAATTGACTATTTTGTCATTTATATAATGCCCTTTGTATGTCGTTTTTGACAGTGACTTAAAATCTATTTTGTCTGATAGAAGCATGGCCACCTTTGCTCCCCTTTGATTTCTATTTGCATAAAATATCTTTTTTGTTTGTTTTTTTACAGAATTCCACATTTATTTATTCAGTAGGTAGTGTCTTTGCTGTCAAATACTATTTTATTTTTTAATGTATGTTTATTTTTGAATTAATTAATTAAATTATTTATTTTAATAGTTTATCATCACACTGGTTTCCAATTAACAACCAGTGCTCTTCCTCACAAGTGCCCTCCTCCATTACCACCACATCTGTTCCCCCTCCCCCTCCCCCTCCTCCTTCTACCCTCAGTTCATTTTCAGTATTCAGTAGTCTCTCAGGTTTTGTGTCCCTCTCTCTCCCCAACTCTCTTTCCCCCTTCCTCTAGGAGAAGGACAGATACCGTATGTTTGCACTCATAGGTCTAACAGGAGAACAGGAGAAACTTAAAATATCTTTACTTATTTCTTTTTTATGCACTCTTAGATTTAATTTTTTAAATTTTTATAATAGTTTATAGTCACATTGGTTTCCGTATAACAGACAGTGCTCTTCCCCACAAGTGCCCTCCTCCATTACCACCACCTTCCTTCTCCCCCCTCCCCCTTCAACCCTCGGTTTGTTTTCAGAATTCAGTAGTTTCTCAGGGTTTGTGTCCCTCTCTCTCCCCAAATCTCTTTCCTCCTTCCTCCATTAGGTTTCTCCTGTTAGATCTATGAGTGCCAACATATGGTATCTGTCCTTCTCGGCCTGACTTATTTTGCTTAGCATGACACCCTGGAGGTCCATCCACTTTGCTACAAATGGACAGATTTCATTCTTTCTCATTGTCATGTAGTACTCCATTGTATATATATACCACATCTTCCTGATCCATTCATCAGTTGATTGACATTTAAGTTCTTTCCATGATTTCGCTATCATTGAAAGTGCCGCTAGGAACATTGGGGTACATGTGCCTGTATGCATCAGCATTCTGTATCCCTTGGGTAGGTCCCTAGCAGTACTATTGAAGGGTCATAGGGGAGTTCTATTGATTGTTTTTTGAGGAACCTCCACACTGATTTCCAGAGTGGCTGCACCAGTTTACATTCCCACCAACAGTGTTGGAGGGTGCCCATTTCTCCACATCCTCGCCAGCATTTACAGTTTCTTGATTTGTTCATTTTAGCCACTCTGACCAGTATGAGGTAATATCTCAGTGTGGTTTTGATTTGTATTTCTTTGATGATGAGTGACGCTGAGCATTGTTTCATGTGCCCATTGGCCATCTGGATGTCCTCTTTGGAGAAGTGTACGTTCAGGTCTTCTGCCCATTTCTTCACTGGATTATTCATTTTTTGGGTATGGAGTTTAGTGAGTTCCTTGTAGATTTTGGATACTAGTCCTTTATTTGATATGCCGTTTGCCACTATCTTTTCCCATTCTGTCGGTGTCCTATTAGGTTTTTTTTATTGTCTTCTTTGCATTGCAGAATCGTTTTGTTTTTATAAGGTCCAAATACTTCATTTTTGTTCTTGATTCCCTTGCCTTGGAGGATGTGTGGAGGAGGAAATTGCTGGGATTGAGGTAAAGGAGGCTATTTCCTGCTTTCTCCTCTTGGGTTTGTACGGTTTCCTGTCTCACATTTATGTCCTTTATCAATTTTGAGTTTATTTCTGTGAATGGTGTAAGAAAGTGGTCTAATTTCATTCTTCTACATGTTGCTGTCCAGCTCTCCCAACACCACCTGTTGAAGAGGCTGTCTTTTTTTCCATTAGATACTCTTTCCTGTTTAGTCAATGATTAATTGGCTATACACTTGTGGGTCCAGTTCTGGGCTCTTTATTCTATTCCGTTGGTCCATTTGTCTGTTTTTGTGCCAATACCATACTGTCTTGATGATGACAGCTTTGTAGTGGAGGCTAAAGTCTGGGATTGTGATGCCTTCCGTTTTCTTCAACATTTTAATCCTTTTAAGGGAAACCAGGTAATAAGTGGTTAGCTTTATCTTTCCATGGAAAACAATCTAAACTTCTTTATAAACTGGACACACATTTTCAGCCTCTTGTTCTAATAATGAGGACAACACAATGCTCTCTTTTTTACAACACAAATTTGTTTAGAATTAAAGATAAAAACATCTCACTTCATATTTCATAATGATACATTTTATAGATATCCTACTAAATATCAAAATTTCAGTTTATATTAAACATTTTAAAATTTATAAAATTTTGTTAAAAATAAATCTAACTAAAACCATGGGGCAGATTTTAGCTATTAATACAGTGGGGAAAAGTGAGCCATTGGCCGCCGAAGTTGCCCCTTTCAAAACCCCAAGTTATATACAAGTATTTATATTTTACAGTAAAACCGACACATGAGTATTAATATATAATTAAAGCGGAGATCAAAAAGTTCTTAAAGCAGAAATGACATGAAGGAAATATCACTCTGTAATTTAGAGCACACGCATCATATTTGTTTCTGTAATTGTCACTTTAACAGTGAAATTTAACAACAATTTTCTCATTATTTTAAGGAAGGAGAAAGTCACACATGTCCATTAATTTAAAAAGATGTAAACTATTTTTAGAGGGTTTGAGAGGTGACCCAATATTGATGTTTTCAGGCCATTTTGGCAAACATATCACTGGACATGCAAAGGTTATTGCTGCCATGGCACCCCTGAAGGTGCCTGAGATATTTACCAGCTCCGCGCACCTTTGGAAGACATGTGGCTAAGGTCGGACACACTCAACTGAGATTTGTACCTTGTATTTCCTCTTCCTTCTAACAGATGGATAAACCTAAAGTCAAGAAACAGAGCCACTATTGCTGTAACAGTTTTGACCATTTGCTTCCTATAAATCTCCTATAACAAAAACTCACAAGTATTCTCAATTCTAAAAGAGAATGCAAAAGTAATTGCCACTCCCTCACCAGCTCTCCCAATGTAAGTTTCACCGCATCCCATAAAAGTGCAAGCACAGCTCTTTCTGTATATTTATGCAGAGTCACACACTGGACCAAATTCTTTCACCAGAATCAGAAAACTAAGTAGTACAATAATCTTATGATAAATGTTGGGCCGAGTACCATACCTCAAGCATTTGAATTAACATATTTGATCATAAAATGGTTTCACTGCCCCCTTTATATGTAAAAATTAAAGCTTCATTTATAAAAGTAACTACTATCTATAATTATTTTGACTATTCTTTTCTCAGTCAGAAGACATTATGTAGTAAAGATCAGAATATATATAAATATAAGTGTTAGATCCCAGGCATGAGCCATGAGTCTTCAAACAAGATCATCTGGTACCAACATTAAATGGTTAACAAGGAATGAAAGTGGACATTTAAACATTAAAATCTGTATCTGATTCATGTGCCCAAGTCTTCAACGAATACTAGGACAGCCATGGAGAATTGACATGGATATTCTTGTGCATAAACACGGCTCCCTTCCAAATGGACATACTGAGTCTCTTTACTCTTAAAAAAGTAAATGGAAATTTCAGAAATGGAAATGTAGAATATATTTCTGTCTAAAGTTAAAGGGCACACTTACACACACAATTTCAATTCCACTACCTTTTTGTATGTTTCCTGGTTAATTCATATGGCTTACAAGTAATAAAAGTCCTTAGGACTTTAAATAATAAGTAGCTCTTAGATCCATAGGTTCATCATGGTATAAATAACTAAAATATATTCGATTTCTTTCATACTACAGTAAAACTTTGACTTAACTTTCTTTTTTTTTTTTACAAAGATTATCTGTCTGTATCTATGCATTATAAGCTACCAAATTTGTGCTTTTAAACTCCATTCCTGGCAATTTCTTTCTATTATGTTTGTCTGTAGGGCAATACAGGATTATAACACATCAGGAATGAAACTACAAAATCCAATAGAGGAAACCAAAGAAGAAGCTACTTGTTTACTTTAAAATGAAAAAAGAAACAAACAAAAAACAAACAGTTCTGGAATCAGATAAAGCAGCCTATGGAGTTAAAGGCCAATGTCTGCAGACAAAAAGGAAAGACTCTAATGCTGAGGGGGAACATTTGGTACTCATGGTTCAGCTTTAAAATAACAATAAAGTAAAGCAAAGGAAAAATATTTCTATTACAGCGTGGTAGCATGATTCATTTGAAATGAGTGTTGTTCTCCCAAATCAGTCAGGCCTACCATAAAAAAAAAAGTCTACAGGAAAGTTTCTTTCTGGATCAAGAGGCTGTTGGAAATCTTTGCCAGCACGGAGAGCAGACCTCAAAACTCATGGATCAGAAAAGCCTTTTGAAAGTCTAATCCTTATCCTGATTTCACACTATTAAGAAATCATTTGTGTTCAGTTTAATAATGAACTTTAAAAATCTTCCAAAAATTTTGTACAAATGTATTTTACACAGTAGACAAGTCTTAAGAAATGATAATACAGTTTTTTGACAATTAATGTTTGAAATTTTGGGCAGCTTTTTAGCATCCTCACCTCTTTCTACCCAAATTAACATGGTTACTGGAATGGTAGCATCCTTCTTAACAATGGGTGGAATTGGAGCACATACAGTAAGTAAGTTGTTTTTCCCTGTTTAGGTATATGACACTTTGGGTGGAATCAGAACACTCAGCAACATATTGCCTAAACCAGTGTCTGCCCACACTAAAAGTTGAGTCTTCTGACTTGCTGTAGGTTTTAAGTGGGAAATACCTACATATTTCTCTTTAAATTCATTGTCTTTCCTTTAAAACAGTTTACAATTTTTGTAGTAAAAAACATCTTCTTTTACTTCAGTAACTAGTACTTTATGCAGCTTATCATTCCCTTCTTCATCTCTGCCTTTGTATTCCTTACTGCCACCTTCAGCTTATATATCCAATTTTTTTTTTTTTTTTGGAAAATGGTGAAGAAACTGTTTTATTACGGGTAATATATTTGCCAAATAAACTGGAGTTTCCAGAAGAAAATGAACATCCAGTCAGGGGGCCAGAGTTTAATGAGCCCAAGATAGAACTATCCATTTTCTTGCCAAAATTAAATGAGGCAGTTGTTTTTCCTGCTGATGGGTCCATTTTCTTTTTAGAAAACCTCTAGATCTTCTTTTCAGATGTATACTGTTTTGTTGCCATGAAACAAAGATGTTGTTTCTTGCTCTAATTTTATGGTTTCAAACAGGGAAGGAGACTGTGTTGCAATGGACATTTTGTTAGTTTCACTTTCAGAATTCTTGCTGCCCTTGCTCCTGTGTTGTTGTTCAATACCTGCTAAATACTTCTCATAGTCTTTAATGATAGGCATCGGTCTTGGAGTGAGTTTGTATTCATGTGCTTCACTATTCAATCCTGAACAGAACAGTTTAAGGCACCCAACTGCTTGTGATAGGCATTCCTGTGTCAGGCTATACTACAGATAAGGCCAGAGGAGGTGGGATGCTGACTGTCAACACTAGTTTTGACATTTAAAATCATTTTAATGCCATTTGCAGCAACAGATCCACAGATCCAAAGTGTGCCTTGGTCTCAGTTGCTGCCCTTGCACTGGAGAAGGGAGGAGCACCAGTTATGCTGGTTCCATTAGACAGTCCTTCCAGAGATTTCCTTACAGCACCATTACCAAGTCCAGAAAACCCTCCTCCTCCGGAAGGTACAACCTAACCCTTAAAACCTTTAAAGGCTTCTCGACACTCAGATTAAAGTCCAACATTTCTATGCTTTGCTTTCTTTATGGCTCTAATCTTCAAGACTTCTTCATTGGCCACTGAGAATAGTCCCACCTTTTTCTGCTTCATATTCTTGATCCCAATTCCTATAAGCCACTTCCTTCTAAGCATTTCTTTTTCCATTATTTCAAACCTCCGGGGCAGCCACCATGGCACTAGCTGGGTTGTGGGTGTGGTGAACGACTGCTAGAGGTGCGAGGTTGCAGCCACTGGCCTGGAGTCTGAAGCTGTTGCAGTGTGCCTAGTCGTTTCTGGTGCACTGAAGATTCTCAAAGGACTTGGTGGTCTCCAAGACCTGGGTCTCAAACACCATGTCCTCCAGGGGCCTCCTCTCTCTGTATTCTACAGTGAGGAAGAGCTGTATGCTCAGTCAGAAACTGCTGGGGAACTTGCCTATGTGTGTTCTTAAATCTGAACTTTGGGGGCGCCTGGGTGCTCAGTCAGTTAAGCATCCAGCTTCGCCTCAGGTCATGACCTCATGGTTCGTGGGTTCGAACCTGAGTCAGGCTTTGTGCTGACAGCTCAGAGCCTGGAGCCTGTTTTCAGATTCTGTGTCTCCTTCTCTCTCTGACCCTCCCCTGCTTGCACTGCCTCTCTCTGTCTCTCAAAAATAAGTAAAAAACATTAAAAAAATCTGAACTTTGGCTCTTCTAGACAGTTTATAGTTAGATCTTGTTTTTTCATCCATTCAACGATTTTAGGTTTTTTCATTAGAGAGTTTATATACATTTAAAGTAACTGTTGATCCATAAGGATTTACTATTGCCATTTTGTTGTTTCTTGTATACCTTATAACTTATTTCTCATTTGTCTTTTCTTTTGCTGCTTACATATGTGTTTGTTGATATTTTGTTGTCACATGCTCTGGCTCCTTTATGATTTTTTTTGTTTATCTTCTATAGGCATTTTTTCATGGTTACTATAAGGCTTATATATGACATGTTATAGTTATAACAATATATTTTAAGCCTCATAACACAACTTCAGTTACATACACTTTGTATTTATCTTTATATATACTATAACCAGCAAGCTTCATACTCTCATATGCTTTTGTGTTGTTGCTTAGTATCTTTTCATTTCAAGTCGAGTTACTCTGCATTGCTTTTAAGGCAGTTCTAGTGGTAATAAAATCCCTAAGCTTATGTTTATCTGAAAAAAATCTATCTCTCTTTCATTTTTCAAAAATAGTTTTTCTGAGTATACTATTCAAAGTCAGCAGTTTTGTGGTTTCAGCGTTTTGACTTAAATGCTCCCACTCTCTTCTAACATGCAACATTTTTAATGATGAATGACATATGTATGTGGGTTCTTTTGTATGTTATGAGTTGCTTTTCTCTTGGTGCTTTCAAAATTATTTCTTTATCTTGAAATTTTGACAATTTGATTAAAATGTATCTCAGTGTGGATTTCCTTGGATCTTTTTATTAGTATTCTTATTCTCAAATATGGATGTCTACCTACTTCTTTTTTTAAACTTTGAAAGCTCTCAGCCATTGTTTCTTCACGAAAATCTTTGACCCTTTTAATATCTTTTCTCCTTCTTCAACTCTTGTAATGCTTATATTGTGCAACTTCCTGGTGTCCCATAAGCCCTTTGGATTTTCCTCACTCTTTTTATTCTTTCTTTCTTTCTCTATTTTTAAATTCCTCTGACTGGGTAATTTCAACTGCATTCTTTTTATGTTCACTAATTCCTTGTTTTCTGTTTGATCAAACCTATTTTTGAACTCCTTTGGGGAATCCTTCAGCTCAATTTTAGTATTTTCAGCTCCAAAATAAATACACACACACACACACACACACTCACACACACACACAGTTTTCTCAAGCTTATAGAGCATCTTTATGACAAGTATTTTGAATTCTGTGTCTGGTAACTTACAGTCCTCTGTTTTTTTTAGGATCATATTCTAAAGATGTGGTTAGTATTTTTGTTTGGGTCATATTTTAGTGTTTTTTATGTGTCTTATAGCTTTGTTCTGAGATTGGTGAATATGGAAAAACAACCCACATCCGTCTCTCTCAATTTTTATGGGATGGCTTTATATAGGGGAAGACTTTCACTAATCAGCCTAGCTAGAGATTCTGGGGGCCTGTGAAACCACTTGGGAGACAATCAAATTCTCTGGGTCTCTGTGCAATTGATCAACTAGCAGGCAGTCCAACTTGTTTTTTCCTTTCAATTTGTCCTATCTTTCTCCTTTTGGTGTCTTTCTCCAGCACTACAATTTTTAAAGGAGGAAGCAGCCCCTCTTTCTTTGGATACCCCAGAAATCAGGCCCCAAACACCATGCCTTTTCCCCATTAGAACCTTGAGTCAGGCAAGACTTGTACTATTTTCTCATACAGTTCTCCAAGAATACAGAATGCTAGACACATTCTATTCTCCCCCTCCCTTCTGAGGGAGAAGCCTCATGTTGTGCACCTTCTTTCTCTCAATTGTGCTAACTCATGTTAGATGTAGCAAGCTGCCCACTATTCTTTTTTGTTGGTGGTCCACAGGCTTCCAACTATGTCAATTTAATCAGCAATTTAAATGAGATGAGACAGAAACCAATCCTTTGGGCAGCCTTCCCAAAGCTGGAACATTAAACACATGTTCTACTTTTCTTTTTCTCCTTTATAGTAGAAATCATAAGCTGACACATTATCTCCCAGTGCTGACCTGTACCAGCTTGGGACTGAAATGGGTAAATTGAAATGGCCTTTCTTGCCAATTCCAGTCTGTTCTAAGATTTGCGCTTTCTGGGAGTACAGCAACTTCTTATTTGGGTTCTGGAATTCTCAGAAAGTTTATTATTATTATTTTTGGCCTGCATTTCTTTGCTATATTGATGTATCTATAGGAGGGTTACTGCTAGGATTTTTATCGTAACATCTTGTTGATGTCATTATCCTCTATTTTAATATTTTGTTATCAATGATATGGTAGCTTCATATATAAATTTTGAATCATATCTGTTTTTTTTTAATCCTTGAAAGAGTTTGTGTAAGATTCAAGCCAATTCTTTCAAAGCTGAAGTCACCTAGGCATGAATATCTTTAGTGGGAATGTTAGTTTATGAATTAAATGCCTTTATTAGTTATAAAACTAATTAGTCTTTATTAATTTTTGATAACTTGCATTTGTCTAGGAATATGTTCTTTTCAAGTAAATTTTCTACTTGGAGTGGCATGTATTTAATGATAATAATTTCTTATTATTTTTATAGTTTCTTAAGGATATTTGGTTTTGTCACCTTTTAATTTTTGATCCTAATTACTTGTACTTATTACTTTTTCTTTCTCATTTGTAAGAGTTTTGTGCATTATAACCCCTTCTGAGAAACAAGTTTTAGCTTTTTCAATCTTTTCTATGGTAGAATTATTTCTTTATTAATCTCTTATATTATCTTTTCCTTCTACTTCAATTGATTTCATTTTGATATCTCTTAAGATGAATTATAAAATAATTATTTTATATTTTTCCTAATATAAGATTTTAAGGCTACTCCTTTTCTTTTATAATTTACACTGACTCCCCCCAAGTTCTGATACTAGTAATCTCATTATTATTTAGTTAAAATATTTCCTATTATTTCTTTTGGTCTAATAAATTATTTAAAAGTGCATTCTTAATTTTAAAACTCTTTTTGAGCATACATACATTGTGACACATTCTGCATTACTCCAATTATTTGGCATATGGTATTTGGTATGTATCCTAAAAGCAAATATAATAATATTGCTTTTAGGTTACATACATGGTCTTTGTAAAAAAAAAAAAAAAAAAAGAGAAATATTCCATGTGTTCTTGGAAAGAATGTGTATTCTACACTTTTGAGTATATAGATATAAAGGTGTCTGCATACCAAAATCATCTCTACTTTGTCTTCTTTCTTGGAGGATATTTCCATTGAGTATAGAATTCTAGAATTGGCAGTTATTTCCTATATTGAAATAGCGCCCTTTGTCTTATAGTTTCCATTGAAGTTACTGAGAATACAGATGGCTTTTTAACAGCTATTTCTTTGAAGGGTAACTGCTTTTTTATTCTGAGAAATTTTAAAATATATGTTTTTATTTTTCTATACTTTATCTATAAAGTGTCTGGCTGTGGATTGTTTATTACTGCTTGGAATTTGTTAAATTGGTTGGATATGTGAATTGGTATTTTTTACAGAAAATTCTAAGCCATAATTTTTTCTATCATTGACTATGTCCATTTTTCCCCTTTTTATGGGACTCTATTAAATGCACCACATTGTATCTTTTCTGTTTTTTTCTCCTTCATATATTCCATTACAGTATCTCTTTGGAATTTGTTTTACATAGTTTATTTTGACTTGTTTTCCAGCTCATGAAGTCTATATTCAGTGATGTATAATTTATGGTGAAACTCATTTAATCAGTTCTAAATTCTGTCACAGTATTTTTCAAATATGGAGTTTTAATTGATTTTTCATATATATGTATTCTCTTGTTTCATTTTCTTGTTAACATTTTAAAACTGAACAGTGTACATGGGTATAATTCTTTTACAGTCTGTGTCACATATCACTATCTGGAGTCTCCATGCATCTGTTTTGTTGTCTTGTTTTTCCATCTCTAGCTTATGAAGTTTTGATTTCTTATGTCTCTAGTTTTCTATGGTGTGTTTTGAACATTGAATACATTTTGTAGAAATACTTTTAAATGTCAGATTACTATATTTTTCTCCAGTGATGATTTTAGTTTGCTTTTGTTAGTTTCCTGGGTACAGTAACAATCAACAAGTTCAAGGCTTGTTATTTTCTGGCTTCACATTCAGACCGCAATTTCTGTGGATGTTATTTTCCATTTGTCTTGCCCTTTAGTTCTCAGTCAACAGTAGAAAAAATAGATCAGATACCCATCTTTTGCAGATCCTGAAATTTGATGTTTTCTGCTTAAAATTAGGAAACCACTCAGTACTCAGCTTTATCTCTCAGCTGCCTTTCTTTAAAATTTTATTTATTTTCTTTTTTAGAGAGAGAGAGCACAAGCAGTAAAGAGAGAGAAAGAGAGTCTTAAGTAGGTTCCATGCCTAGTGGGGAGCCCCCTATCACAACCCTAAATTCATACATACATTGCTATATTGATGTATATATAGGAGAATTACTGCTAGGATTTTTTATTCTAACAACCCTAAATTCATGACCTGAGCCAAAATCAAGAATCAGGTGCTCAACTGATTGAGCTACTGAGGTGCCCCATCTCAGCTGCCTTTTAGATCTGAAAATACTTCAAGGGTAAAAGTGACTTTGGTTTCCTATTCTCACTCCATATCTCACTGCAGTAATCTCTCATTGTCTTCTTAGATTTATATCCTTTTAAGAATATTGAAAAATGTATTTTCTAGCTTTTCAGTTGCAATCACCAGGAGCTGGAGGAAATTAGTCTAAATCAACTTATTTGCTATTATAAGGACCAAATGTCTTCAGAATATATTTTTATTTTTACCTTTTTCATGTTTCTTGACTGTGCTCTGGAAAGATGAATTTTAACAGTTAATTGACTTTCATATAAATACTTTTTTAAAAGAATATTTTGGCTTGCTAATGTGGGCATTTTAGTATCAGACACTAAAACTTATTTTTTTTCTTAGCATCAGGCATAGAACTGATTCAATGCATATTCAGTGCATGTTTGTTTAATGTATAAATTAACTAATAAATAAAAAACAGAATAGCATGAGGTTTTCAAATAATGAAAATTCTATTATTATTGCAATAATCGTATTTTATTTTGTGTTTTATCTAAGATAAGTACAGGTAATTTTTCCTAAAAAAATGATGTAGAAAATAGAGTGATTCCATAATGAAAACTAGCGTTCACCAGAATCTTCTCATGACTGTAATTATATTTTGGGAGCATGAATCAAGTTCTATTTCAAGCTTCTAGATTAATAATATATTTTTTTGTTGTTTAGGAAAACACTTGTTTCAACTTGTTCTGTGTACTTTGACATTAATATAGATTTAAGAGATTATTATTTTCTAATTCACAGCAGCTATGTCTCCAAGAGGATTTTGGTGGTTTAATATTACAGGAATTTTATTAAACCATGATTCATACATGAGATGAGATAATCTTCTCAGAAAGTACAGTAGGTGCTGTATATAATTGCCAGAGGTAACCTTTTGGACAATATATAAGGAGTGGGCATAAGAGTGAGAAGAACCCCTAAAAGTCCTACACTTCTCAAAGGAAATATTCCAAAAGAAAATAAAATAAAGCAACATTTACTGGTAAACAATTGAAGGAAATTTATTAAGCATCTGTGTTTTGTGAGGCGCATTTGTAAACCATGCTAACTTTTAGTACACTTTATAGTTAACAGTACATTTGCAAATGTATCTTTTTCAATAAAAGTTTACATTTATGCTTTCTCATATGTGGAATTGAGGAAAGGAATTAGTATCTGTATGTAAGGTCTTACCCTTACGTGATCCTTGGAACATAGGTCCAAATAGAGTATGCCTAGGTTGGTATTTCATGAGAACCTCTTCAAGGTAGAAGATAGTTGATACGAAAAAGTAGTACTGAAATGAAGGAGTAACTAGATAATTAACACCTGTAACAGCAGGAGTTCTATCATCAAGGATATAAGGATAAACAACCCAATCCATGCTGTCAGGTGATTCATTTTCTTTTTTTTTATAAAAATTTTTAATGTTTTTTATTTATTTTTGAGACAGAGAGAGGCAGAGCATGAGCGGGGAGGGTCAGAGAGAGAGGGGGACACAGAATCTGAAAACAGGTTCCAGGCTCTGAGCTGTCAGCACAGAGCCCAATGCTAGGCTCAAACCCACGAACCGTGAAATCATGATCTGAGCCAAAGTCGGAGGATTAACAGACTGAGCCACCCAGACACCCCCAGGTGATTCATTTTCTAATAGGAAGATAAGAAAAAATTATGTTCAAGTACTAACAGTCAGAATAGCATTGGTACTGAAGGATCAAAATAAATACAAGCCATTGATAGAACAGAGTTCTAGAGTTCAAGTGTGAAGCCTTTAATTACTTGGTCATTGGAGGCTTGAAGGGGATGTCCTAGGTCAAGAACTGAGATGGGAGGAGGCACATGGGATTTGGTTTGAGACACTGGATCTTAACCACCTTTTATATAGTATTTAAATATTATAACAATTAATAGGGTTACATCGGAGCTTACCCAGCCTTGGATACAGGAAACACAAAGAATAACAACAGTAATAGAGTTTGTATATCACAAAGTGAGGTCAAAGACATGAGACTATTGGGCTCTACCTGGGGTTAGGCTTATAGAGAAAGTAACACTTCAACTGGATCTTGACATGAATAACAGTTTGACATGAAACTAGTAGTATATAAGCATTCCTGAAACATAGACTGGCTTGTTTGAATATGGTATAAAATAGTTGAAATGTTTAGGAAACTTCTAATTGCTCAGCTCGACGTAAGTGTGTCAGTGAGGTAAATGGCAGATGATGGTGTTGGAGACGTAGGTAGAATTGATTTGCCCAAAGTCATTAATCTAGTAAGTGGGAAAGTGATAATTTAAAACTTAGTATTCTCTGGCTCCAAAGGCCATATTATTCCCACTAAACTTGTGTTTTATGATGTCTGTTTTTTTGAGCCATACCATTTTTAAAAATAAGATCTTATGTAAATGTATATAAAATTTAAGATTTACTGTGCTTTGTTTGAAGTAGGGGCTACAGTTGGCAGATACTTAGGCACCTTATTGGTGAAATCCATTTCACTACAAGAACTCATTTTCTCTCTTGTGGTCTGTCCACTCCACATATTTCATGGGTTAAGTTTCATGGGAACTCAGAGGTGAGACTGATTTATTTGGGAGAAGTCACAGGAAGATTCTTAAGGAAGGTGACATTCAACCTGGGCCATGAATAACAAACAGTTACCAGATACAGAAGAGAGGAGTAGGACTGAAGAAGGGATGGGGGATAGAAATAATTGCAGAAAACAGGTTTCGACTTCCTTATAGATAAGGATCTTGGACATTAACCTGTGACAATAGGACGTCATTAAAAACTTTTCAGCAGGAGAAAACCACAAGCAAACTGGCATTTTAGAAAGATGATTGATTCTAACATCAGTGTATAGAGTTGAATGGGACATCAAAAAAACCAGATGAGGTAAATTATTTAGGAGGTTGTTATCTCAGTTAGAAATGAGGTGGGTCTGAATTTATACCCTGGTGGCAAAATAGTTCTCAAAACTGAATTAAGGTAAGATGATGGAAGTGATTTATTATTATCTGATTATTTAGAATTCAGGTCTGGATTCCCTAATTCTTAGCAAGATAGATTATCTGAAGGGGTTTCTCACAAGGAAAAGTTAAACCTTGAGTTGTCATTTTGTCTGATAGTCTGGCAGTTCACGCCTGGTTGCCTTTGCAAGTATTATTCATAAACTTTAAAAGTCTCTGAATTGCTCTGTGATTTTTTTTTCCTTTGCCTTGGAATATGTTTCTTCAAAATAGAAATTCAGCAAAATCACACAGGTGTTCTATGACCCACACGTTTTTTGTATTTCTAAGAAGTGTTCCACAGCTTGACTAGATACAATATGGACAATTCTTGTGCGCCAAAGCACTCTTTAGGCTTGTTTCCCATTATATAGGGACTGTATCTAAGGATCAGTGAAAGAAATCTCTTTGGATATATTATTAAAAATATATTTTATAAATAAAGTAACCATTTATATATTATATATGTCATATATATTAATCTCCTTGGATTCCATGTTAACTACCGTTATCTTAGGCTATTTTATGCCTTATATTTGCAGAACCCTATACTTGGCTTAATATATATGTTTATAACCATTTTGAATATTTTTCATAATATTTTGTCAAAATGTTTTCCATATAACACCCAGTAATCTTCGCCTTAAGTGCCCTCCACCATCACCACCACCTCTTTTCCCCCCTCCCCCTTCCCCTTCAACTCTCAGTTCATTTTCAGCATTCAATAGTCTCTCAAGTGTTGCATCCCTCTCTCTCCCTCCTCCGCTCCCCCTGGTTCTCCATTAGGTCTCTCTTGTTTTCCTGCTAGACCTATGAGTGCAAACATATGGTTTCTGTCCTTCTCTGCCTGGCTTACTTCACTCAGCATGACACCCTCAAGGTCCAGCCACTTTCCTACAAAAGGCCATATGTCATTCCCTCTCATTGCCATGTAGTACTCCATCGTGAATATATACCACATCTTCTTGATCCATTCGTCAGGTGATGGACATTTAGGCTCCTTCCATGTTTTGGCTATTGTTGACATTGCTGCTATGAACATTGGGGTACATGTGTCCTATGCATCAGCATTTCT
>NC_043717.1:60291078-60292998 GCF_006229205.1 Suricata suricatta | reverse complement strand
AGCACCCAAATACATAAAGCAACTAATCACAGAAAGAAACAATCTTATTGACAAAAATGTGCTAATTGCAGGGGACTTTAATACTCCACTGACAGCAATGGATAGATCAACCAGACAGAAAATCACTAAGGAAACAATGGACCTGAACGACATATTGGAACAGATGGAACTGATAGTTATATATAGAACTCTACATCCTAAAGATAGGAAATTCACCTTCTTTTCGAGTGCACATGGCACGTTCTCCAAGATAGACCACATACTGGGACATAAAGCAGCCCTCCATAAGTATAAACAAACAGAGATCATACCATGCACACTTTGAGACCACAATGCTATGAAACTTGAAATGAACCACAGGAAAAAATATGGAAAACTTCCAAAAATGTGGAGGTTAAAAACCACCCTATTAAAGAATGATTGTGTTAACCTGGCAATTAGAGAAGAAATTAAAAAATATGTGGAAACCAACGAAAACGAAAATACAACAATCCAAAATCTCTGGGATGCAGCCAAGGCAGTCCTAAGAGGAAAGTATATTGCAATCCAGGCCAATCTCAACAAACTAGAAAGAGCGCAAATTCAGAAACTAACAGAGAACCTACTGGAACTATAAAGGAAGCAGCAAGAGCACCCCAAACACAGCAGAAGAAAAGAAATAATTACGATCAGGGCAGAAATAAACAATATAGAATCCAAAAGAACAGTCGAGAGGATTAATGAAACCAAGAGTTGGTTCTTCAAAAAAATAAACAAAATCAATAAACCTCTAGCGAGGCTCCTCAAAAAAAAAAAGAGAGAGAGAGAGAGAGAGCGCACTCAGATAGACAAAATCATGAATGAAGAAGGATCTATTACAACCAATCCCTTAGAAATACAAGCAATCATCAGAGATTACTATGAAAAACTATATGTCAACAAACTGGACAACACCGAAGACACGGACAAATTCCTAAGTACACATGCACTACCAAAATTCTAACCAGAAGAGATAGAAAGCATGAATAGACCATTAATCAGTGAAGAAATTGAATCTGCTATCAAAAGTCTCCCAACAAATAAGAGCCCAGGGCCAGATGGCTTCCCAGGGGAATTTTACCAGACATTTAAAGCAGAGATAATACCCGTTCTTCTCAAACTATTCCAAAAAATAGACATAGAAGGAAAGCTTCCAAACTCATTCTACAAAGCCAGCATCACCTTGATACCCAAACCAGACAGGAACCCAGCCAAAAAAGAGAACTACAGACCAATATCCTTAATGAATACAGGTGCAAAAATGCTCAACAAGACACTAGCAAATCGAATTCAACAGCATATAAAAAGAATTATCCATCATGATCAAGTGGGATTAATTCCTGGGTTACAGGGCTGGTTCAATATGCACAAATCCATCAATGTGATTCATCACATTAACAAAAGAAAGGATAAAAACCATATGATCCTGTCGATAGATGCAGAAAAAGCATTTGACAAAATACAGCACCCTTTTCTAATAAAAACCCTTGAGAAAGTCGGAATAGAAGGAACTTACCTAAACATTATAAGAGCAGTCTATGAAAAACCCACAGTTCATATAATCCTCAACGGGGAAAAACTGAGAGCATTCCCCCTGAGATCAGGAACATGACAGGGGTGCCCTCTCTCACCACTGTTGTTCAACATAGTGCTGGAAGTTCTAGCATCAGCAATCAGACAACAAAAAGAAATAAGAGGCATCAGAATTGGCAAGGAGGAGGTCAAACTTTCACTTTTTGCAGATGACATGATACTCTACATGGAAAACCCAATCGACTCCACCAGAAGCCTTCTAGAACTGATCAATGAATTCATTAAATTCCCAGGATACAAAATCAATGTACAGAAATCAGTTGCATTCCTATACACCAAAAATGAAGCAGCCGAAAGAGAAATTAAGAA